>NC_054824.1:16728358-16915858 GCF_018345385.1 Vulpes lagopus
TACCTTAGTTTCATTTATTAGAAAAATCAACTCAGAAAGGTTAATTAATATATGCAAAGTCATTCAGCTACAGAGCAGTGGAACAAGATCTGAATTTACAGTCATTTTTCACCAAAATTCCCTCATTCTTCTACACCAGTAGTCTTAGACTTTAACATGCATCAGAATCACCAAAAGGTTTGTTGAAACACATATTGCTGGGCCCCACCCAATGTTGCTGGTTCACAAACAGGGCTTTGAGAACTGCTAGTTTACAGGAAGGGGCCTCTCATGTATAGAAGGACAAAAGAGGAAGCAGGCTTACCTCATGACTACCTTAGAGTCAGGTGCTTTGTCATTAAAAACATAATTCCCAGAACTACAGTACTGCCTTAAATCCTGGCTCCACTACTCACAAAATGTGTATCCCTCTTTTTACCCTAATATCCTCCTTTGTAAAATGGAGATAAGAATAGTTCTAATCTCACAGTGAGACTTATGAGGGTCAACATACATAAGATACTTAGAATGAGGCCTGGTATGTAGTATACACTCAACAAGTGATAACTTTTATTATCACAATTTGCCAATCTGTTTAAGATTGCTGAGTATTTAAATTTTCTTTAGAAGACATATTGATTTATATAATTGTCGTTTTCTGACAAAGAACTGCACAGAAAGGAAAGGAATACACAAATAAATTGACAGATAAAAATTTCTGAAACTAAGAAAAAAAGTCTATTGTATGATTTCTTGTATAACAGTGGCTGAAATTTTCAAGCCGTGTTTTGTAAAGACACAAACTATATTTCAAATAGGTGATTCTTATATTGATCTTTCATAAATCCTGATAGCATAACATAACAGTAAATCATAAATCAGTGAAGGGATTTCTGAAGTGAGTTGGGATAATAGGTCCTGGGCACTTTGCTTTAAGATGATTTAGCTTCTATATGGTTCAAACTCAAAAAGTTTAGATGAATAGAGAGTGAGCACATCTATTAGACCCTGAAAAATTAGATGTTATCTGTCATATAGACTTGTCAGAAAGTGCTGGATCATAGTTGATTCCTCATTGAGTCTTCTAACAATGAAGATGTTGGTTGAAACGTGAGTAATATTAGAAATCAAAGGTTCAAATATACCACTCTGTCTAGCAAATGTAAGAACCAAATCTTTTTTTCCACAGACAAAAAAGGTCAATCTATCTCTTATGTGTGGGTATTATGGGCCATCTATTATACAAGTTAGATAAGTAGGAAGAGGTAAAGAGAACATATAGACATGAACAAGGAGTGGAGGAGAGATTGATTTTCCCTACAGAAAAGTATTATAAAACTTTCCAGTGAAAGGAAAGCCCAGACATAATGAAGAGTATCAACAAGAGAAAGAACAAAATTAGTTTAGCCTGATAGACATAGATACATAGGTAGATTTAAAAATTTCCATTGCTAATACTAAAACACAAGCAAGACCATTTTTTTTTTGAGGTAGTCAGTAGTGATGAAAGTAAATTTTTCTTACTAAAGACAAATATTATTCTTACTTTGGTAAAACTTCAGAAGGGCCTTCCCATCCAGAGACAGAGAGCAAACTTACTTTTAACACATTTTTGAAAGGCTCTAATCTCTAAGAAGCATCTTCCCAATGTCATTTCTATAGTAATTCAAATCTTTATGCATTTTATCATTCAAAAGAAATTAAAATTAGTATTAATCTAACAAATCTTTCAAAACCTATAACAACTTCAAATTCTACAGATATGTGCAAATCAATGAAACTTAATGTAGCTTCTATTTTTATAGAATATAAAGTCTAGAAGTGTTCTGTCTTTATCTTAGACCTCCACTAACCCATTTTTCAGGAAGGGAGTGAATTATAATTTACTTTTTTGGTCCTGCGAGAAAAACTTGGGTTACTTTACATTATAATACTTTAATGTTTGTGATGTCTCTTACAGACATCATATTCACCAGTATTTACAGTATCTGAAACTCTGAAATGTCCCAAGAGTAGAAATGGAAGTTCTGAGGGCTTTTATATGCTTCCTGTTGCTAAGGTAACCACATCCTTGATATCCATGTGTTTGACATGTCACTCTCATTTTGTGTCTGGCTCTCAGAGAGCCAGCACTGGTGCATAGCATAAAAAAAAGAAGAAAAAGAAATAAAAACAAGACAAAGGACATAGGAAACTCGTTCTTCTTAAAAAATTTCTTTCTTTTTTTTTGAATAATAAACTTTCTCATTTAATGCTAAAGTTCTTAAATTTCTAAATTGAATTCATGTAGAGATTTAATGGGGAATTAAGGATAGGAGTCTTATATAGATAGATTTATTACACACTCAGAAAATACAAAAAAAAACTCACAAGTTTAGACATGATCAACTGTAGAATAACATTCATACATGTACCAAAAGAAAAGGAATATTGAAAGTGTGTGAACTGTTCAATAAACTTAATGAACTGTTATAAAAGGTTCTTTTAACTTTAAATATACCCACCATAAATGCTTAAATATCAAACTCAGTTCAACCATAAAAACTTTGATCAACATAAAACATGTTTAAGAGAAAGGCAATTTATTTTTATGTGTTACATATGAACTGATATATTATTACTTGATCACTATTTAAAATAAAATTTTTTCCACATTCTGGTTCCTTTAGAAATGAAATATATCTAGGTTTAAATCCATAAAAACAGCATATTTCAGCAACTTTTAAATTATTATTTATATATTCTATTAAAAATTTAGAGATATTTTCATAAGCCTCCAAGTAAAATCAAACAAATGAACATTGTGTACCTCTCTTTTATACAAATCTGATGGCAAAATATACAATGCAAGAGATCATTAAGAAAATTGATTAGGTAACACCATTGTTTTTTCTTGAATGTTAGTCTAAGCTTGCATATTATTATTCTTGATTTTAGTTTTCATGTTTCCATAATAAAATAAAATTCAAAGGTTTATATGTGTCCCTATGTAGGGGTGAGAAATATAGCAACTCCTTTGAGTTAGCATGATCTTTGGTACCCAGCAAGTAGTGGTCTAGTTTCTATCCTTTCTTCTTTTTTAGGTTCCTGTCTCCCCAACAACCCATCAGTACCTGATAATTCCTCCTAGTCACTGCCTATACAGATTGAGCCAAAGCTTAAATTGCTGAATATGAAGTACAGAAAGAGTTTCAGTGTCACCCAGCAATGTTAATATATGGACAAATGGTCAAAAAGTGAATTGCATTACAGAGGACACTTTCAATACAATATAAATATTGTATTATCATTTTAGCATCTTGGCCGGCTAGTGCTGAGTTTTAACACTAGGTTTTTTTTTTTTTTCTTAAAAAAAAAGTTATTGAAAAACATGATGACAAAGTTCTAACTAATGGATTGAATATTAAAACAAAGTTATAAAAAGAAAAGAATTAATTTCAATCAATAGGTGCTGGGCATAATAAACAACACAGAAAAGAGTGTCAAATGGAGTTTAAAATATTGATATAATTTGGTTTCATTATGCATAGACATCATCTGTTTTTGTAGTCAGAGAGCACTAACAGCTACTATTTGGGAATGTGAAAAATGAAGTTGATGAGTTTTGATGAAAATTAAAGAAATATAAGACTGATAATCATCACAGTTGTCCAGATTGTTACTAGCTGGGTGAGTCAGCAGATTAATTCAGTATAAGATTTCTTATTTCTTTTATAATATATATAAAAATAATATATATATATATTTTTATAAACTTAAAAATTTTACACTGACATAGATAAGTGGTAGAGGGAAAAAACGTGAGAAATTGGAGTACCGTACATTGTTTTTATGATTTTATGCCTCTCACCAGGTGGTCCAATTTCACATTAGGTAAGTAAAAGCTTTAATAAAAATAAATGAGAAGAATACGTCTGTACTTAGCTAAAATTGTAAAAAAAAAAGGGGGGGGGGACTGGATTTACCCTCATGACTGAAACAACCAAAAAAACTAAACAAAATATAAAGGTTTTGAAGATATTGGCTATTAGGCAATAAAGGACAGTGATCCCTGATGGACAGAAAATAAATAAGGTGGGTGCCATAATTACCTTAGTTTAAAGCCTTGAAAGGGTTTCTAGGCAGCAGGACAGTAAGGAAGAGCCCAGATAGAACCTACAGAATCCCTGATGTGAATCTCAAAGTTGAGATTCTGGAGAGAATAAGAGTTCATTTGCAGAATATGGTACCAATGATGGGAAAGATATGCACAGAGCAAATATCACAGATTGTAGAGGGTCTTCCTGGAGAATATAGCTGAATACTGATGATAATAGGAGTGTGAGGAAAATACTCAGGGATGGGAAAAGAATCATCCTAAATTATTAGAAGAAAGAGTACTATTGCCCATTTAGCACCAAGAATGTGCCTATTCCCACTAGTCAGATTGAAAACCTTCATAAGGGATGCCTCGGTTGTTCAGCAGTTGAGTGTCTGCCTTTGGCTCAGGGCATGATCTCAGGGTCCTGGGATGGAGTCCCATATCAGGCTTCCTGCATGGAGCCTGCTTCACCCTCTGCCTATATCTCTGCCCCTCTCTCTGTGTCTTTCATGAATAAATAAATAAAATCATTTAAAAAAGAAAAAAATTCATAATATATGGGTCATTTGGGTAGAGTACATATGAGAATTTTTTTTCCTAAGCTAATCTAGTTGTAGACTAATAAGCTGCTCTGTTCCCACCTAGCAAAACCTAAAAGAAGGACCCAAAAGGATCAAGCCATTTTTAGTACTTAACTAAATTCCATAACAAAGCATAGGCATAAAAATAATTCTCAGCATCCAACAAGGTTAATTCCATGGTTTGTAGTCAGGAAAATATGACACATATGTTGAAAAAAATCAACCAATTGAAATTGATCCAAAACTATTGGTAGAAATGGCAGATAAAATAATTAAAATAATCATTATAGTTTTCTTATTTGTTTAAAAAATAGAGAATTAGAATATATATAAAAGACCCAAATTAATTTTCTTGTTATGAAACTACAAATTCCTAGATATGAAACTACAGTGTCTGAGATGAAAAATACACTAGATGAGAGTACTTACAGACTATACACTCCAAAAGAGAAGAAAATATTAATGACCTTGAAGACATAGAAACTATTCAAAATGAAACATACAGAAAAATAATTTAAAAATAAACACAGGTCATTTTTTTTTTAGTATCTAAACTCAAGGGTTATTATTATATTTACAGAGATGTATAGTAGAAAACCATTGAATGGTATACTTTACTGCATTCTTTGGCATGTGAATTATATTTCAATAGAGCAATTTAAAAATATGCACTGTGAATAACTTCCAGGCACCTAATATATATGTATGGAGTCCCCAGAAGAGATAAAAGAGAAGAGAACAGAAAAGAAAAATTTGTAGAAATTAATAATTACTAAAATTTTCCAAATTTTATGAAGAGTATAAACCCAGAAATCCAAGTTCTACAAATTGCAAGTACAAGAAAAAAAATGAAATTAAGACAAAATCAAATTGCTCAAAATGAGAAGAGAAAATCTTGGAAGCAGCCAAAATTAAAGACACGTTAAATAGACATGCAAGGGGAAAAAGAGTGACAGCAGATTCCTCATGAAAAACAATGCAAGCAAGAAGGAAGTAGAGTAACATTTCTAAAGGATTGAAAGAAAATATTTTTTAGAATCAAGTAGAATTAATTTTCAATTTTATTCTTCAACCACAATTGTTGTGGTTATGCTAGGGTATTTCCATTTGCATACGAATTTTAGAGTTAGCTTATCAATTTCTAAAAGTCCTTTGAGATTTTTTTTTAAATATGTATTTATTTACCTGAGAAAGAGTGTATGTGCACATAGGAAGTAGAGGCAGCAAAAGTCTCAAGCAGACTTCTCACTGAGCACAGAGTCTGACCTAGGGCTTGATATCACCATCCTGAGATCTGACCTGAGTCAAAACCAAGAGTGGGAACCTCAACCAACTGCACCACCCAGGTGCCCCTCCTGTTGGGATTTTGAGTTGGATTTCATTGAATCTATAGATTTGTTAGTAGAAATTGACACCTTAACAATATGAAATGTACTGGCCCATGGATATGGTATATATCTCTATTTACTTAAGTCTTCTGTGAGTCTTTGTTTGGTAATCATATTTTGGTTCATTAATTTTAACTTACATACCACACATGGTTACTAGTGGTAGAAGCTATGGATGAGGGGAAGGAAAAGAAGGGATATGTCATAAACTCTGTATTTTCCATTAAATTTTGCTGGAAACCTAAAACATTACTAAAAAATAAAGGTACTAATACTTTTTAAAATGAATGATCTCAAATCAATAGCCTAACTTTCCATATTAAGAAACTAGTAAAAAAAAAAACTGAGTCTGATGTATGCACAGGAAATATACAATAAAAACTGGAACAAAAATAAATTAAAGAAAAAATCAGCTAAATGTAAAGTTGGTTCTTTGAGAAGACAAATAAAAGTGGTAAACTTTTAGCTACATTTCTCAAAAGAATAAAGAGAAAGAATACTCAAATTATTAAAATCAAAAAGAGAAATGCCTGGCTGGCTCAGTTAATAGAGTATGTGACTTGATCTCAGGGTCATTAGTTCAAAAGCCACAATGAGCATTGAGCTTACTTAAAAAAAAAATTGACAAGAACATCACTACCAATCTTAAGAAATACAAAAGATTATAAGAGAATAGTATAAACAGCTATATGCCAAGAAATTAATATAACTTATGAAAGGATAAGAAAAGAATCACTCCCCATATTACTGAGAGAGCAAATTACTGAAACCCACTAAGAAAAATAGAAACTGAGTAGGCCTATATTAAGCAAAGACTGAATCAGTGATTTAAAAATGTCTCACAGGTTCTGGTTCAAGATAACAATGTAGGTAGATCCACTTTTCCCTCAGACACACCAAATCTACAACTATATATAAAGCAATTTCCCCTGAAACACATCTAATAATGGCAAAGTGACCCATTCACATTAGGCAAATGAAAGGGAAACCACATCAAAACAACTGGGTAGTGAACATTAAGGAGGGCACATGATATAATGAGCACTGGGTATTATATAAGACTAATGAATCACTGTCCTCTACCTCTGAAACCAATAATACATTATATGTTAATTCATTGAATTTAAATAAAAAATTTAGAAAATCTTCACCAATCAAAAAAAAAAAAAAAAACCGGTTGGAAAGACTGAGACAATAAAACCAACCCATGGTTTAGCAACTCACAATTGGGAGGGAACACAAAACCTGGCTTCTCCCTGAGGAATATAGGGTTCTTATCCCAACCTTTAAGACCAGCACCTGAGACATCATCCCACCAGAACATCAAGCTTTAAAATCAATGAAGCTTGCAGCCACATGGGGCTCTAGTAAATGAGAAATCTCTTAAAGGGGCCCATATGCAGACTCACCCATGGGACACATGTCACATGTCCTCTCTGCCATATTCCAGAGAACCTGTATCTCCCAGAGAGGAGATTCTACACATGTCTGGCGCTCCTGTTTTTATGTCTGGTGACCCAATTATTATGGCTATCACCTGGGAGATGCCTCTTAGTCACTTGGCTCAGGAGGGTTTGTATTCTTGGGTCTCATGGGAATATCACAATCAGAGACACTTCTTGACAGACTACTATCCCCAAGGCACTCACTGCACAGTAAGGAGATTGAAACATACTGCAGTCTTTCTGAGAAAGAAGTCTCTTGGTTTGTCTAGGAGTTTTGGCCTGGGGAAGGCTTCTGATCTGGTACATTTATAGGGGCCTAAGAGGGGCTCTTAGAGAGCAGAGACTAGAGAAGGCAATATTTGCACTCTCTCTCTGCCTCACTCC
Source organism: Vulpes lagopus (assembly GCF_018345385.1). Classification (NCBI taxonomy): domain Eukaryota; kingdom Metazoa; phylum Chordata; class Mammalia; order Carnivora; family Canidae; genus Vulpes; species Vulpes lagopus. Next base: position 16,736,217 of record NC_054824.1, read on the forward strand.
AGATTGCTGCTATCTTATAGATAAAAACTTATACCCTACCTTGGTATCCTAATTTTTGCAGCTGCTGCCACGTCAACTCTTACATCACTTCACTCTGGTAGCCAATAGAGCATCTGCTCACAAGTTCTATGAGACTATAATCAATGGGAAAAAAAGTTTTAAACAGGTACTACCCTTAGGGCACAGTAAGAGGCAACATTCCCAGGAGCGCAATCTTTATTTAAAGAGGCCTTTTAGCTTACCATCATAGCTGCAGCCTGAGGGGCAGGCCTTTAATTAAACGCAGATCTAAGGGCTAGCTGTAAACCTTTCCTGACACCTCACAGAATGGACAAAAATATTTGGGTTCTCCTTCTGTTGTGCTCCAGAGTGCCAGCATTTTCTTGGAAGGGAGCTCTTATACATGTCTGATACCCAGTTTTCATATCTGGTGTCCTTATTTTTGTGGCTGCTGCCAAGAGGATACTCCTTGATTATCAGAATCTAGTGGCAATGGGGCTTGTGTTCTTGGGTCCTACAGGATGGTAGCAATTAGAGAAACAATTCTTGGCAAGCTACCATCCTTAAGGCACTGCACAGACAGACTGAAACACATCCCTAGGCTTTCTATCAGAGATGCTAACTTGCTTAGTCCTGGAGCTTCAGCCTTAGGGAAAAGATCCAGGTTTGGCACACATCTAGAGGCTATGGAAGTGCTTTCAGGGAATATAGGCTGGGGAACAGCATCTTTGCACTTTCTCTCTCTCTCTGCTTGCCTACAGCATATAGGTACCTCCCAGAAAGCAACCCATCACTTATGTGGAGCCCCAATTTATGTAACTTCTTCCCAGTGGACAACTCTAGATTTCTTGGCTCTTGGAGCCCTTGGTACTTACACTTATGGTCCCACAGGACTGTATATATTTGCAATCTTTATTTTTTTAATATTTTATTTATTTATTCATGAGAGAGAGAGAGAGAGAGGCAGAGGGAGAAGCAGGCTCCATGCGGAAGCCCGACGTGGGACTCTATCTGGGGTCTCCAGGATCAGGCCCTGGGCTGAAAGTGGCACTAAACGCTGAGCCACCCGGGCTGCCCTATTTGCAATCTTTAAAAGCTATTGTTGAGGCTGTAAACTCTTATTAGCCTGAATCTAAATGCTGACAGAGATCCTCCTCTATGGGACTCTGACTGGTCTTAGCATACCTTCAACTGGTGGGAGATAAAATATCACCTTGGACAATCATAAAAGGTAGGGAGATACACAACAACTAGAGCGGGCTTGACCAATAAGTTCCATCTTAATAAGGCCAAACTTTCAAGACTAGGAGAAATGGCAGTTTCTCTAATGCATAGAAATGAACACAGAGAGTCAAGCAAAATGAAGGAACAGAGTATGTGCCATACAAAACAGCAAAGAAAATCTCAAAAAAACAAACCAACAAAACACAAAACCCTAATGAAATTACTCAAAAAAGAGTGCAAAGTATGATCATAAAATTGTTCACTAAAGTTGAGAGAAGAAATTATGAACAAAATAAGCACTTCAACAAAGAGATAAGAAATATAAGAAAGTTCCAAACAGAGGTCACAGAGCTGAAGAATACAATAATGAACAACAAAAACAAAAATACACTAGAGGTTTTTAATAGCAGATGAGATAAAGCAGAAGAAAGGGTCAGTGAATATGAAGACAGGGGTGAAGAACTCACCCAATCAGAGCAGAGAAGAAAAAAAAAAGAATTTAAAAAAAGTGGAGATAGCTTGAGGGATTTATGGGATATCAAATGGATTAACAACACATTATAATGCTCTCAGAAGCAAAGAAAGGGAAAATTTATTGGAACAAATAATTGCGGAAAACTCCCCTAACCTGGGAAAAGAAACAGATATCCAGATCCAGGAAGTCCAAAAGCTCCAAATAAGATGAATCCAAAGTAACCCACACAAAGACACTTTATAATTAAAATATCAAAAGTTAAAGGTAAGGAAAGAATATTAAAAACAGCAGGAGAAAAGCAACTGATTACATGTAAGGGAAAACCCAAATGACTAAAAGCAGATGTTTCAATAGAAAGTTTGCAGAAACTGTGCAGGCAAGAAGCAAGTGGCATGATAGATTCAAAGAGAAAAAAAAAATTCAGCAAAGAATACTTCACCTAGTAGTTATTATTCAGAATAAAGTGGAGATAAAGACTTTTAAAAACAAACAAAAGTGGGGTGCCTGGGTAGCTCAGTGGTTGAGTGTATGTCTTTGGCTCAGGTCATGACCCCTAGGGTCCTGGGACTGCGTCCCACATCAGGCTCTCTCATAAGGAACCTACTTCTCTCTCTTCTATGTCTCTGCCTCTCTCTGTGTCTCTCATGTATAAATAAATTAAATCTTTAAAAATAAATAAGTAAAAACAAACAAAAGTTAAAGGAATGAATCACCATTAAACCAGGCCTACAAGAAATGTTAAAGGGAATTCTTTAAGCTGCAAAGAAAGGGCACTAATTGGTAACAGAAAACATTACAAAAGTATAAATCTCACTCATAGGGGCAAATATATAGTAAACGTAGTGCACTAATCACAACATTAGGATGAAGATTAAAAGAAAAAAGTAGTAAAAATAACTGTAACTACAATACTCAGTTAAAGGATACATAAGATAAAAAGATATAAAACATGATATCAAAAACATAAAATGTGGGAGGGGGAGTAAAAATGTAGAGCTTTAGAATATACTTAAGTTGCCATCACTTTAAATAGATTGTTATAAATATAAGTTGTAGGATTTAAGCTTCATGGTAATCACCAAGCAAAAACATATAGTAGATGCAAGGACAATAATAAAAAAGGAATCCAAACACAGCACTAAAGAAAGTCATCAAACCACAAAAGAAGAGATCAAGAGGAGACAGAAACAGAGAGAAACTACAGCAAAATGAGAATAAGTACATACCTATCACAATTACTTTAATGTAAATGGACTAAATTTTCCAATCAAAATACAAAGTGGCTAAATGGATTAAAAAATAATCCATCTATATTTTGCCTATAGGAGATTCACTTGAGATCTAAGGACACACATAGACTAAGGGTGAAGGGGTGGACAAAGCTATTTCATGAAAATGAAAACCAAAATAATGCTGGGTGGCTATGCTTATATTGCACAATATAGACTTTATATAAGATGCTTATAAGAGACAAAGGGCATTACATATTGATAAAGGGATCAATCTAATTAGAAGATACAACATTTGTAAATATTTATGCTCCCAACATGGTAGCACCTGAATATATAAAGCAAATATTAATAAACCTAAGGGGAAAAACAAACAGCAATATAATAATAGTAGAGAACTCTAATACTCAATTTATATCAATGAACATTATCTATACAGAAAATCAATAAGGAAACACTGGCTTCAAATGACACATTAGACCTGATGTACTTAACAGATTTAAACAGAATATTCCACCCAAAAGCAACAGAGCACACATTCTTCTCAATTACTCATGAAATATTCTCCAGATAGATCATATGTTAGGCCACAAAACAAGTCTTAGCAATTTTTTTTGGTTGTTTCAAGTTTTTATTTAAATTCTAGTTAGTTAACATATGGTAATATTGGTTTTAGGAGTAGAATTTATTGATTCATCACTTATGTATAACACCTAGTATTCATCACAAAGTCAATTTAAAATTGAACTGATATGACTCATCTTTTCCAACCACAATGGTCTGAAATACTAAATAAATAAATAAATACATTTTTGTCTTTTTACAAAAGAAAATCTTAGGGGTGCCGTATGGCTTGTTGTTAAGCATCTGACTTAGGCTCAGATCATAATCTCAGGGTGCTGAGATCAAGCCCTGTGTTATGTTGGTCTCCACACTCAGCAAGGAGTCTCGTCCCTCTGTCTCTCCCACTCCTCATTCTCTTTCTCTCTTTATATTTGTTTTTTATTAATCTTTATTCTTCTGTGCTATTTAGCTTATGGTTCTTGTTGTTTGTGCCCCTCTTATTAAGTTTTCAAAATTCTCCTTTACTATTTGTGTTGGCCTACCTATTTCTATTTTCATATGTGATTTGAGGATCATGTATGATTTTTATTTGAATTTAGGTTATTTTGTTTTTTCAACATATTTCAAATTTAAATCTAATTTTAAACATCAAAGAATAAATATAAGCCTAGTAGTTTATTATAAGTTTAAAACTCTCTTTCCTGACAATCACCCCACCACAACCTCATTCCTACTTGATCTATTGTATGGCAACTTGGATTTTAGACCCAGACTATTGATATAGCATTATATTATTTTCATACTACATATAGTTTCATTCAAAAATAAAACCCCCATTATATTTGATCATCATAATTGAAACCATGTTAATAGGTAATAATATGCTACGAACTATGCAGAGCATTTAAAATATATTTGATGACTAAATTACCTTCTGAGATTGGTTCCATACTTTTTCCCAATTAAGACAAAACAATATGAGGCTTAAAGAAAGTAAGTGCCCAAGGTCACAAATTTCTAAGTGTTCCACCCAGGAATTGAATCTAATTTTGTTTTTCCAGAACACAGGCTCCAAACCACCACGTGATGTTGCTTCTTAGTTTAGATTCAACTGCATATTCGATTTCAGTGCTTATCATCAGACATAGTCTATATGTCCAAATATTTTAATTTTTAATTTTGTTACATTAGTTATATACAGTTTATTTTTAAGATTTATATTTCTAAATAAGAAAATTGGAAAATATTTTCTAAGATATTATATGTAAGAGTCTATGTTTCTACTAATTTCATGATTTAATGACAGCTCACTGGTGAATAAAAATTGCACATCATAATCCTTTGCCCTTTCAGTCCAGTAGATTTTGCTCAATGTCACCTATAATGTCAAGCTGTAGACAGAAAATATGATACTGGCCTAATTTTTTTTATCACTGTCTGTTTTATTTTTGTGCCCAAATGCTAATTACTCAGTTAAAAAAAAAATAGCATGAGGTAATTACAAGTTTTTAAGGTGCATCTAGAATATGTCTCTTTTCATCATTTTCCTCTTCATCATTTCATTACTAGTTCTGTTCTATTTGTTTTATGATGTTCCTAAAATTGTTCCTTTTCCTTCCCATTCACTGAAATATATCTTTCAACTTTAATTCTTTTGTCATTTTTGAACACCCAAGCTTTTCTTAAGTGCATCTAACATTTTGATAATTTTTTGATAATTTTTTCCCATTAGATCAGTGTTGTTTGCTTTTTTGTTTACATTCTTACAATTTCACTTCATTATTTCCAAACTGTCCCATACAATCACAATGATATGATACTAGAAATCAATCACAGGAAAAAAAAAAACTGGAAAAAACAAACACATGGAGGTTCAACTATATGCTACTAAATATCCCAGAGGTTAACAAGGAAATTGAGGAAATTCAAAAAATACATAAAGACAAATGACATTTAAGACACAGCATATCAAAATCTTTGAGACAGAGTGAATACAGTTGTTACAGGAAAATCTAGAGCAATATAGACTTCTTGAGAAATAAGAAAAAGTTCAAATAAACAATCTTACTTTATATCTAAAAGAACTAAAGAAAGAAAAAGAAACAAAGTTCAAGGTTAGTAGAAGGAAGGAAATAATAAAGATCAGAGAAATAAATGAAATAGAGACTAAAATAAGCAATAGAAAAGATCCATGAAACCAGGAGATGATTCAAAATGATAAACAAAATTGCTAAAATCTTAGCCAGACTCATCAAGAAAAAAAAGAGAGAAAACACAAAGTCAGATAGAAGAGAACACCACAGAAATACAAAGAATTATAAGAGAATACTACAAAAAATTATATGTAGACAAATTAAACAACTTAGAACAAATGGATACATTTTTAGAAGCATACAACTTCCAAAATTGAATCAGGAAAAAATAGAAAATATGAATGGATCAATTACTAGTGACAAAATTGAATCGGTAATCAAAAGACTGCCAATAAACAAAAGTCCAGACCAGATGTATTCACAGGTGCATTCTACCAAACATTTAAAGAAGACTAAATAGTTATTTATCTCAAAATATTCCAAAACAATAGATGTGGGAGGAAGCCTTCCAAATACAATTTACAAGACCAGCATTACCTTGATAACCAAAACTAGACCAAGACATAACAAAAAAAGAAAATTACAGACCAATATCCCTAATGAATTTCAATGCAAAAACCCTCAAAATATTAGCAGATCACATTCAACAATACATTAAAAGGATATTACTGGGCAGTCCTGGTGGCCCAGCGGTTTAGCACCGCCTTCAGGCTGGGGTGTGATCCTGGAGACCCAGGATTGAGTCCCACATCAGGCTCCCTACATGGAGCCTGCTTCTCCCTCTGCCTATGTCTCTGCCTCTTTTTTTCTCTCTCTCTGTCTGTCATGAATAAATAAATAAAATCTTTTTTTTAAAAAAAGGATAATCTACCATTATCAAGTGAGATTTATTCCAGGGATGAAAGGATGGTTCAATATCAGTAAATCAATAAATAGATGCACCACATCAACAAAATGAAGGATAGAAATCATTTCTATGATTTACCCATTTATCTATCCTATGATCATTTCAATAGATGTGTTAAAAAACATTTCACAAAATTCAACATCTGTAGGTGATAAAAGCTTTCAACAAAGAGTTTAGAGGGAATATACCTCAACATAATAGAGGTCACGTAGAACATACAGATAGCACCACACTTAATGGTAAAAAACAGAGCTCTTTCTCTAAGATCAGGAGCAAGACAAGGATGTCTCTTACCATTTTTACTCAACATAGTCCTGGAAGTCCTAGTCAGAGCAGTCATATGAGAAGAAATAAAAGGAATCCAGATTGGTAAGGAAGAAGTTAAACTGTCACTATATGCAGATGACATGGTATTATACATAGAAAACTTTAAAGGGTTCACCAAAAAAATTATTAGATGTAATAAATTCAGTAAATTTGCAGGATACAAGAATAATACACAGAAATTGGGTTACATTTCTACTCACTAATAACAAAGTCATAGAGAAATTAAGAAAATAATTTCATTTATAATTGTGTCAAAAAGAATAAAATACCTAGGGACAAACTCAGCCAAGGAGGTGAAGACCCGTGCTCTGAGAACTATAAAACACTGATGAAAGAAACTGAAGATGCCACAAACCAATGGAAAGATATTCCATACTCATGGATTGGAAGAATTAATATTGTAAAAATGTCCATATTTGCTTTGATCCCAAAGCAATGTACAGATTCAATTCAGTCCCTATCAAAATACCAACACCAGGACGCCTGGGTGGCTCAGTGGTTGAGCATCTGCCTTCTGCTTAGGGCGTGATCCTGGGGTCACAGCATGGAGTCCGGCAATGGGCTCCCTTCAGGGAACCTACTTCTCCTCTACCTATGTCTCTGACTCTCTCTGTCTCTCATGAATAAACAGATAAAACCTTTAAAAAAATACCAACACCATTTTTCACAGAACTAGAATATATATACCTAAATCATAGTGAAAAATAGTAAGTTCTAGTACTTTGCTACCACAAATGGGAGATTTCCAATAGAACAAAATAGCTTCTCAGTGGAAATAACTTTTAGAAATGAAGAATTCAAGGTCTGTCATTTAATTTTCACTTTCAGCACAATATTAAGAGGTAGTTTTCTTCACTTGTCACCCACATGCAACTGACTGAGGACACCCTTTATTTTGTGGCCCTAGGTGTTCTAAAGTGTTACTTTCACAGTTAAACATGCTCTAATCAGCTCAAGGTACTATTATCCAACTTCCAGAGAAACTGTTTTCAATATAAATGATACAAAATTTAACAGGACAATATTAATGAGATATTGTACTTGAGGAAAATGCCTTTGAACGATACATTTTTAAGAAAGGGCGGGAACGCTGGTGATATGCCTCATAGAAATGAGTTAATACAATGTTTTATAAACTTCAAACACTTTATAAATGTTGGGGCAAAAATTTTAGTATCAAATTTACCTTTTTTATGTGTATGTCAGGAAACAAAGATTATGATTTCTCTGAGATCTTTTAAATCTTCTATATATTCAAATTTCTTGGTAGTTTTTTTCCCCCTAGCATGTATCATTTACTAGAAGCCTGAAGTACTCATATAAAAAAATAAATATTGCTTGTAGACATGCAGATGATTTCAAATATTTCTGCACTTCACGGTGAATTGCTCATTCACCTGAGTGTTTAACAGTGTCAATGTGCTCAACATTATCATATTTAATTGAATAGTTCAACAAGATAATATGCCAGGGCACACACCATCCTGTGAAATCATTCAATGCATTATGCTCACTATAAATAAAGCAACACTTAAATGTAATACAGGAGACTTAGAGGAAATTATACAAAAAAGAGTGGAAGATAAGAAAAAGAGGGAATATTGAGAGACAAAAGGTAGGTGGATGGATGTCTCAGAAAAAAATTCTGAAGGCTGATAACACCAATTCCTAAACCTCATTTTATTAAATGACACTAGGAGTAAATATGTAAAGAGAAAGAGAGAGAGAGAGAGAGAGAGAGAGGAATGTTTGAATACTATGAACATGGCAAATAACCAGTTTCTAGCGCTTGAACCTAGACTAGCGTTGGTAAACTTTCTGCAACAGACTAGATAGCAATAGTCATATGGCTTTGTGAGCCATATAGAAGCAGACACAAATGAGTGTCTCTTTTCTAGAAAAACTTGATATATAAAAGAGCTGTTTGTCCATAGTCAGTTCATAGCCTTATATCACTGATTCCTGATCTAGGTAGTAAAGTCAACTCACTCAAGAGCTTGTATGATCTAAAATATCATGGAAAATAGAGTCAGGCCTTTCATTATTAGGAAGCCAGTGACATCATTAGGTCATTCTCTTGCTTTCATGGAGTGACCTAAAGCACATACATCAGCTCTATGCAAATGCTTTCTTTTACTATCATTTGTGAATGAGTTCAAGACCATCACTGTTTAGCCATTTTGTATATTCTAATTCAATTGTCATTTCTAGATAATTCTTGACATTCATTATAGGAAAGAAGCTTAAAGGTGTTCCGTTCACCAATATAGATTTTATTCGTTCCTAGTACACCGAATACTTCTTCATCAAGTAAAGTAGGTAAAAGGTTTAAATGCAAATGAAAGTTTGAAGTAACACAAAAGTAACATAATACATCAGCTTTTTCTTTTAGGATATGTTTTAAAATTTCAAATTATGCAAATGAATTATATTCCATTATTAAAATTACTAAGATAATATATTACAGAATGACATCAGGATTATCTTTCTCTGTTCTCTTTATTCTTTGGATATTGATCAAGAACAATATTTCTAATATTGTCATATTTCCTAACTTTTACTGGGATATGAATCATAATAATAGCATCTCCATGCTTCTAACTCCTGGGAACAAGATAGTTTCTCCTACAGATGCTTCCCAAAGCTTCTGAAAGTTGGTAAAAGACAGGAATCTGAGGGACCAGGTTTATATTCCAGCTTTTTCACTGGCTAATTGTGTGATATCAGCTATATTATTTAATATCTCGGAAATTCATTTTCCAGAGATGTAAGATGATGACAATAATGCCTGACACAGATGACTATTGTGAAGATTAAGTAAGAAAAGTAAATATCTTCTTCCACAGTTGGAGATGAATATATGTTAATTCTCTTTCCTTCTTTCCCTATTTTAAATGGATGCTTCTTAGGTGTAAAAATAGCAGAAATCCTTTTTAATCAGAGGATACTTCATACAGAAAAAAAAGCCATTGTTAATAAAATCACTTAAGAAGAAGGATCAAATTTTTATGTAATTAATCAGGGGGGTGGCAATGGCCTAATTGAGTTATGACTTTGAAAAATGTGATTAAAAATAACGCATATAACTTTATCTTGTATTTTACAAAATAAATTTAATCCTGTATGTACAATAATTTGCTAATTCTTAGAACAAAAGAAAGGATTTTGTTAATGGAGAGGGAGGTATGTAACTATTTTAAATAAAATATATCATAATGTGATATGATATATATGAGATCATTTCAAATTTTTAGCCCAAAGTATTATTTTTCAAAAGAAATACAGATGATTTTAAACAAAAAGTTCTTCAAAATAGATAAATGATGGATAAAGATTAAGAAAAAAATAAATAAATGAATAAATGAATAAATAAATAAATAAATAAATAAATAAATAAATAAAGAGAGCAACCTGCGCGGCTCAGCGGTTTAGCGCCGCCTTCAGCCCAGGGCCTGATCCTGGAGACCTGGGATCAAGTCCCGCAAGGGGCTCCCTGCATGGAGTCTGCTTCTCCTTCTGCCTGTGTCTCTGCCTCCCTCTTCTCTCTCTCTCCGTCTCTCTCTCTCTCAGTCTGCCTGTGTCTCTCATGAATAAATAAATTTTAAAAAAAAGAAGTAAGAAAAAAAAGAATCACTTGCTATTTAAACCAATTAGAGCATGCACTTCTATTTCAGATATTCCACATACCCTATTTTGACTTGTAACCAAACTTTTTAAATTGCAACAATAAACTGTTAGATAAATTGTGTGTGTGTTTGTGTGTGTGTGTGTGTGTGTGTGTGTTTAAACCTTTGTAAATGTTAGGTAGAAATAGTTTGCTATCATTACATGTAAATTGTGAGAACAGCCATTTGAAACAATTTTATTGCTGAATTGACTTTGTTTGTAAGATATTAAAAAGTACTGGGAAAATACATGAAATGATGTTCCCATAATTGTCCTTAAAAACTCACACTTGGCTACAATGGTATGAACCATGATTAACCTTATTAATATAATTAACAAGTAAGTAAAATATAATACACAGCTTTCTCAGAAAAAATAATTTACTTCATTATTAAAAAATGGCTTTTTTTGGACCTAACAGGAAGCATATAATATTTCTTAATGGATTTTTAAAATTGGCACAATTGTTAAAAAATGACAGGATAATTACAGAAGTTGAAAATATGCAGTTAAAAAATATGGTATAGATGCAAAGCATAGTAGTTATAATTTTTGTTTGTCTTGGATTCGTAACATAACACATATGACTAAGGTAATACAGTATATGTTCCATTCTCCTTGGACATATTTTTCTATTTCTTTCTCTTCTTAGTGTAAGCAATTGCATATAAATTTTGACACATTCTGAATAGACCAAGAGACTACTTGCTGTCACAATGAAAGGTTTGCTACCTAAAGTTCGAGTATTTATTTAGACATTAAATCAGTCCTCCCTCAATGAATTGGAAATTCAATTATAGTGAAACGAACAGGTTTGGTGACCCTCTCTATGATTATATCTTGCATATAAGTGTACTCTGAACCATAAATGACTATCATTTTTCTAAACAGGTAGGTATATTGGCCAACTTACTGCCCACCTACTTAAGTTAAACTACTACACATAAACATTTTCATAAAACATGTAAATAGAATGAAACTTCTATTTAAAACATAAATGAAATTAGTGGAACCCTATGCTTTTTAATATTTATAAATCACATGACTGTGAATCAAGTTGAATAAGATCTTACAAATATAAAATATAAGCTTGCAGAAAGTATCTAAAATTATATGAAGATTCTTGGAGAGTCATTAAAATAATGTACAACATTATGCTATTTAAGAGTTCTCAAAGTTTTGATAAAACTTTGGACTATAAAAAGGAGGAAAATTCTAACTAATCATTATCACTGTCCAAAAGTTAAATGTGTTATCTGATGGAAATTCATATATACATAATACTGGGGTAAGAATAAAGAAATAGCATTATTTTTGCTACTTGGTAGAACTCAAGATAACCTTGAATTGGGAGGCTCATAAGAAAAATTTGAAAAGAATGGATCAGGAAATATCCTCCTATATTGAATATGGCCTATATTGAAGATAAACAAAGTTCACTGCTATCTCAGAATATTTTTAGAGCCTGTGAGGAAGGCTGATTAAAATCAGTTGAAATAGAGCTTCCAAGAAAAAACTTTTAAAAAAGGAATTGTTCAGCATTAATTAAATGTTTCAGGCCACCATACTGAGATCATGTCCATCTAGTACAAACCAATTAGTTAGTAGCCAACAATCAAGAGGACTGATCAAACCTGGCATTCCTCTACATGCTTCAGTAAGGTGAATACAGCTCTGATCCAACTCTAACAGAAAACTCTCTGTGGCCAAAACAACCCATCATCACAAGTTCAGTTCTCTATTCTGAGAATTTTTATGGATTTAATTCCTTACTGTTGTTATGAAACACAAAACTACATTACTGAATAATTCTTAATGCCCTGTAGTTTATATATAAGAATGTTTTCTCTGTTGGGAATAAATGGTTATTTAAAGTGTCAGAACTGTGTGGCCCATTGATAAGAGGTCTATAATTCTCAATATTGCAGCCTCCATTATTCTATAAACAATTACCTTTTTTAACCCCTGCACCATTTAGAAAAATAGCTAAAAGTTCATGGGATGCTCTGAAAAACAACAGTCAAAAAAATAAGACAATTTAATAGTAACTTTTAATTGGCAACCATTCACACTGTACCTGTTTTGAAAATAAGCTTTTTGAGGGTAGGACTAAGTGCTTTAAATCACAGCATATATTTGTATTTATATAAAACAAAAAGAATAGTAATTTTAAATATGGTGCTTTGCTTATTTATATATGAAATATAAGTATATAGTTTCGTGTTTATATCTGCCTATTTATTATGAATGTTGACTTTAGAACCAATACATTTCTGTGTCAAATAAGCACAGATGACACTTCGGTCTGTTTCACATCCCCATGGGCCTTATGATGGCTTTCTGCATGGCACATAATGGTCTCTGTGACATTCAGGCTTGGATGTCATCCAACTTTTTAAAGCTAAATGTAGACAAGACTAAATTATTACTCATAGGGTCTCCTCAACATCAATCTTTATATTTCTCTTTAGTTCTTCCCTCTGACATCTAGTATATCCTCCTCAATGTCTCAGGGCTCATAACACTGAACTGATTTTAGATTCTGAGCTTTGTTTTTGATGTCCATATTAATCAGGTTGCAAAGTCATCTTATTATCATCCTAGGAGCCTTTCTAGGATATATCTCACTGAGTCTCCAAGGGACAGAAAAACCTTCAGATGTGCTTCCATTATTTCTTGCCAGGATTACTGTAATTCATTATAGTCTGGCCTACCTGTCACCTCTACTCTTAGCTGCATAAAGCTAGTGCAGACTCTGGTAATGTGTAAAGGCATACAAAACCTAGAATACCTGATCACGTTACTTCAGTAAAGAGGAAATTCTGCTTGCCTCTAGGAAAGCTGTGGATGGTTTTTAAGCCTTTATTCCACACAAACATGACGGGTTTCTGAACTACAGTCAAGTGACTTGTTATAACTAATTGCTATTTATCTTTAGGAAAAGTGCCAGGTATTGAAAAGTATTCAATTCTAAAAGCAAGTTTACTTCATAGAACACATAATAGCTATGATCATGAAGGGATGAATAATTAACATTTTATAAATTTATTTCCATTTTTTTTGGTGAACTTGGGAGAAGGGTTTGTTATATAAAAGAATCTTGTTAAAAATCACATATTGTTTTGTAATGCAAATAATCACTCCTGTGTTTATTTGTATTGTAAATTTAAAAATTGGTGTTAGGGTATTAGGTTTAATAAGGCAAGGAACACCTGCCTTGATGCTGTAGAAAGAAACAATTACCTCTGTTTCAGTCTTGAATCTCAGTCATGAGTAAGTGCTGAAGGAAAGCTAGTAACACAGGGACTGATTTACAAGATTGTTTCTCATCTAGCCACTCACAGAAATTCACCAAAGTGAACAATAAAATGTATCTAAATCCTATTTCAGATGTGATTAACTTGTATACAGTATTTACATTTCTTCATTCTGGGGCTTATTTCACCTTAATACTTTCCTTCATCCATGTTATGCTATCCAATGTTGAAAGATCAATAGACATCTCTTTTTGTGACTGAAGTGCTTTACTTACTTATCTTCTATGTCAAAGATGACTTTGAAGTTCTTGAATGTAATAAGAAGGGTCTTCCCTTGCATCAAATCGGTAACAGGTGTGTAAAATGAGAAGGTATAAGGCATGATACAATGTCTTCATGCACATACTCCTTTATCTATTTCTCCTGTTTATCAGTTAGTTCTACTAAAGGTACCTCCCATGGTGCACTTCCAATATGATATCAATATAGGTATGTTGCTCTGCAACATTCCAATTAATCTGTCAAAAACACTTCCCCAGGTAATAAATCGCAAAACTGGCAATACTTCCTAGAATCATCACTTGCCTTCTGAACTGGAATACTAAAGGGAAGCAAAAAGCAAAATGCATATCTACACTTATGTTCTGGACAGATGGTGAGAGGCCAGGGATGATGTTAAGGATAAGAAGAATTTTGAAACTAAAATCTTTCTTGAGGGGTAGCTCAGTCGGTTAAGTATCTGCTTTTGGCTTGGGTCACTATCGGGGTCCTGGGATCGAGCCTCTGCTGAGCAGGGAGGCTGCTACTCCTCCCTCTGCGATTGTCTCTGTTTCTGTGCCCCCCCCCTCTCTGTGTGTCAAGTAAATAAATAAAATCTGTTAAAAAATAAAATTTTCCTCGAGATAAAAGATATTGAACTCCCCTTGAAAATCAGTGGTGACGTATTATCTAAAACACTACCTGTTATCCAATTTTTGGAACTAAGTAGCAGGTAGGTAGCAAACTTTGGATAATCAACCCTTTATAAAGAGTTATTTGATATATTTTATCAAAATAAAGGTAGAAAGCTTCTATAAAAGTAATAATCAGCAATGTCCTAAAGTAATGGAAATCTTAGCTTTCCTAGTCTTAAATGCAGGATCAATCTCTCCTCTTATTAATAGCCCCCTTCTTCAGATACTTCCCTTATAATTTCCAAAAAAGTAACAGTTATAATAGTAAAAGCAAAGGCTTTATCTTCCTTCAATATGAACTTTTTTCCTCTATGAGTTCCTCCATCTTCCATACCATCCTTGACTGGTAGCAAAGTTGTCATGTTTCCAAATTTCAGTTGATCATAAACACTTTTTTCCCTCTACATGAGTCAGAAACACACCTACTAAGATGTTTTGAGAATTCCACACATTGAAAAGGATTCTAAGGACTGAGTATAAGGACTGAACAGCTTTCTTTTCTTAAGAGATCAGGAAAATTAGAAATCTTTATGTTGCAAGTAGATTTATAATGCCCATTCATTCATTCCTTCATTTATTAATAAAGCACTATTTATTAAGTGGTATTAGAACATCCATAAGACAACCAAGTACATCTTTAAGGTGCCATCAAAGTAGGATCACCAAAACTATGAGAAAAATTCTAATGTTTACCATATTATTTATTCAAAATAGTCATCATGATAAAGGTCAGATTTTTATTATACTTCAAACTTATTTTATAGTTTCATATATTTTAAATAATATTTGGTGGAGGAGAGTTCCATTCTCTTATCAATGCTTAGAGCCTCTGAAGTCTTTGTCTAGACTTGCAGACACCATGACAGGAAGTGGCATAATACTGTGAATCAGATAGATGAGGACCCTGTCCTCAGGAACACTAAAAAAAAAAAATAATAAAGACAATTACAGATTGTAACAAATACCATTAGATAATTATAGAAGATAGGGGATCTGTCTTAGATGCAGTGGTTATAAAGACTTCTCTGAAAACATAACATTTAAGCTGAAAAAGTAATGGGTCATAATAAACTTTTCTTCGAAAGAGATGGGACAATAGCACCCCAGCAGTTGTAAGAGCCACAGTAAAGTCCAATGAAGAAAAGGGGCTCAAAATGATAAAAGAAAATAAATCAGAACAGTGTGGTCAAAGAATATTGACTGAGCGAAGAAAGGGTCAAGATGAATTTGGAAAGGGAGGCAGAAGAACAAATGAGGACCCATGAACTAAATAAATCTGTGATAAGTGGTTCCAATATTGATGTAATAGAAATTGAAAGTATTGAAACAATTTAGCAGAAAAGTCAGTGTCATGATCTATGATCTTAACAAATCATTCTGGCTGCCGAGGGTAGATTTGAGAAATAACACAGATGAGAATCCTCAACTTCTAGTTTGAAAAATTGAGTAGATAATTGTTTCTTAAGAAACAATAAAACTTCTTAGATAGGGAGTCTGAAGGAGGAAGATAAATGAAATAAGTAACAAAATACAAGACTTTCTTTTAGACAAGTTAAGTTTGAGAAGTTTATGAAAAGATAACAAGTAGGTGGTTTGGGTATTGAAGTCTGGAACTTAAAGATGTCAAAACTTAAAATATAAATTTGAGGTCTATAGCTTATAATGTTTATTTAAAACTAAAGGCTTGGAGGATATCATCTAGGAAGTAGGTAAAGCTAGAAAAAAGAAAAATAATATATGGACCAACTCCAAGGTGCTCCATTATGTAATGGCCAGGAAAGGAGACTGATTACTAATATAGGATAAGAGGCAAGAGAAATGAAGATAAGTGATGAGAGAGTCTCAAGAAGAAAACACTGGTCAAATGTTGTATGCTTAATGAAAATAAGAGGTGAGAATTGTTCATTAGACTTGGCTAAAGGATCATGGCTATCACTGGTATGAGAGACAAGGCATGGTGGAGATAAAAATCAGAAGATAATGAATCGTGGATGAGAAAGTGGAGACTAACAGGTTTATTCCCTACATTGATGGAGTTATTTCAAAGCAAGATACATGTAAATGAAACTAGGAACTAAATAGAGATGTTACTGAAAAATATTAAATAACGGCACAAAGCAGAGGGTGCCTCTTCCACATACCTATGCTGCCCAGTTCTGTACAATACTCTAGGTTGATTTTTTAAGGATTAAAAAATACAAGAGTGCAAAGAAATTTAAATTCATATGATTTATTTTTCAGATAATTGCACTTCTTCATTCAGCTGTCCATTTAAGGATAAATAAATAACAAATAAAAAGCACCTATAAGCTATTTTTATAAGCTATTTTTGAAATAAAATCTGCACCATAAAGAAGAAAATAAATACGGTGTGATATAGAGAGATGAAGAATATATTACCCAATAATATAAAATTTCAGATGATAAGCATTGGGCACTCTTTAAAAAATGAAAATATTTTTAAAAAATAAAAGAAAACAGACTGAATAAAAACTAAGTTGAAGGACCTAAGAAAATACTTTTAAGGAAAGAAATCATGTCATCATAAAATTTAAAATTTATTAGAAACAGTCAAATGAAGAATCAATGCTGAAAACTGAACCTATGACATGGAGAACAATCTTGAGAAAAGCACAGGCAGATATAAATTGGAAAAATCAGTCACAAAGGAGAGTATACAATTAAATCCAACAAATATTGAATTTGTGTATCTGAAGAAGAGAATGAAGTAGAAAAATGGACTCAGCTATCTAACAAGGGCAAGGATGTTTATAAGTATGGGTTTTTCCAATTATGTAACAACGTGTTCACCTAAGGTTCTTAACACAAATCTGTTTGCAACTTCATGTGAGAAAAGAATTTTGAAATGTGACTGGATATATTTAGGTAGCAAGAACTGGCTGCAGTTTTAAAGTTCAGGAAAGAGGTATTTGAAAAGTAGGTAATTTCTCCTTTTTTTTTTTCAGCTTTCTTAATGGAAAGATGAAATTAATCACAATTTAAAACTCCAAATTAAAGCATATTTGAGCCAGTAACTACCCTACCCTATCTTGTTTTATTGCTGAATTAATATTACTGTTGCTTATATCTAAATCTAAGATTATGTAGTCTAAAACCAGAAGTGCTGAGAGCAGTTATAAGAATATTATGGAAGAGGGGATCCCTGGGTGGCGCAGCGGTTTAGTGCCTGCCTTTGGCCCAGGGCGCGATCCTGGAGACCCGGGATCGAGTCCCACATCGGGCTCCCGGTGCATGGAGCCTGCTTCTCCCTCTGCCTGTCTCTCTGCCTCTCTCTCTCTCTCTCTCACTGTGTGCCTATCATAAATAAATAAAAAATAAAATAAAAAAAAATTAAAAAAAAAAAGAATATTATGGAAGAAGTAAATAATAGACCTATTTTGTTGGATAGTAACTGAAGATGACAAACACATCCAGACCTTCAGAGAAGTCTTGCAGTTCTCTTTCACCATAAATAGTGGCTGAGAGGAAACAACTACAACATATAGATGATAGATACATACATACATACATACATATGTAAATATGGATAAATTTGTATAAATATGTATTGATTTATAAAATATAATGACACAAATTTTCTCTGATTTAGACAGGCAAATTATGCTAATAAATTTGTAAACTTGTTTGAAGTGGATAATTTTTTAGAAAACCTAAATAAGCCAATAAGGATGGAAGAAACTAAGAAAGTTGTGAACCATATCTCAGAAATATTTTGGAAAACATTATAATTCTTCTAAATCTATGAAGGAGGGACACCTAAGTGGCTCAGCCAAATAAGGGGTTAAGTGGTCAACTCTTGCTTTTATCCCAAGGTATGATTTCTCAGTGGTTATATACAGCTCACCCAGACCTTTGCACTCAGCAGAGAGTCTGCTTGAAGATTTTCTCTCTCACTCTCTCTTTCTCTCTGCCCCTTTCCATGCTCATGCACATGCTTTCTTACTCTCTCAAATAAATAAAAAATCTTAAAAAAAATTATGAAGGAAAGCTTCCTTATGAAGATTTTATACATCTAATATCAAAGCCTTATAAAAATAACTAAACAAATGATATGGAATGTTTATTTTTTAATATTAGAGTCAAAGCTCTTAATAAACCAATAGTATATGAATTTAATCATATTAAAATGCAATCCACATTGAATAAAAAAATTCCAGTAATTCAAAGATTATTCATTCCTCAATAGGTTAGGGAATAAACTGTCAGATCATCTCAAAAAAGGTCTAAAATGTATAGGCTAAATTCAAGATCCACTCAAGAGTTTTTTTAAAAATTAAATATTATTT
Source organism: Vulpes lagopus (assembly GCF_018345385.1). NCBI lineage: Eukaryota > Metazoa > Chordata > Mammalia > Carnivora > Canidae > Vulpes > Vulpes lagopus. The sequence goes on from NC_054824.1 coordinate 16,755,219, forward strand.
AAAAAGCAATATAAATCAGCATTATATTGAATCCATCATAACCAGAACTAAGAAAAAATAATGCTTTCATATTACTTTACAAAAAGCTATCAAAGCAACTCAAGATGAACATAAAGGCAAAAACCAAAGACACAAATATTGGAGAGGGACAAATTATCATCATTAGCAAATAATTTCTTTGTCTATCTAAAAAAAAGAGAAAAAACTTAAAAAGAATTAGAGTTCATTTTGATGATAATAAAACTAATATTTGAAAAACAATTATTTTCTTATATATCAGTCACTGTCAAATATAAAATGTAATACAAAAATAATTTCCATTGGCCACAAATATATAAAGATATCAAATTTCTCGAAATAAATTTAATAAGAAATCTATGGAACTATGTAGAGAAATAGCATTAAATTAACGAAGGGACATAACAGAGTAGGAATAGAAATACAAAGTTCTGCTAAAGAAGCCGGATTATGAGCACTGGGTATTATATGCAACTGATGAATTATTGAATTCAACATATGAAACTAATGATGTACTATGTGTTGGCTAATTTAACTTAAATTAAAAAGAAACATCTATGTTCATCAAATAAATAAATAAATAAATAAATAAATAAGCAGGATTGTAGACATTCCAAATTGGAAATCCTAATCCAAATTTCAACAGAATTTTTTTGTGAACTTGAAAAAAAATGTGTCCAGTGTTTTATGAAAAATAAATTAAAGACTGAAAAAAAGCTATTTTATCCTAGCATGTATTAAAATATAAGAAATGCAAAAATTTTATTACAGTTATGTTTATGAAAAAATAAAGCAATGGACTAGAAAACAAAAAAAAAAACTAGAATAATCCCCTTAATATTTAATATCATAGGAAATCAACACTTCAAATCAAAATCAATACTCAAAATCTTAGGAAAAATGATAAAATTTTAGAAACTCAATTAAGGGATCCCTGGGTGGCGCAGCGGTTTGGCGCCTGCCTTTGGCCCAGGGCGCGATCCTGGAGACCCGGAATCGAATCCCACATCGGGCTCCTGGTGCATGGAGCCTGCTTCTCCCTCGGCCTGTGTCTCTGCCTCTCTCTCTCTCTCTCTGTGACTATCATAAATAAATAAAAATTTAAAAAAAAAAAAAAAAGAAACTCAATTAAACTTTGGGAAAAAAGTAAACTCATTTTACTTTTGTTTCACAATTTTAACATAGGTTTTTAATATAGTATTTTAGCTTTAAAATTCCACTTTTAGGGATCCCTGGGTGGCGCAGCGGTTTAGCGCCTGCCTTTGGCCCAGGGCGCGATCCTGGAGACCTGGGATCGAGTCCCACGTCGGGCTCCCGGTGCATGGAGCCTGCTTCTCCCTCTGCCTGTGTCTCTGCCTCTCTCTCTCTCTCTCTGTGACTATCATAAATAAATAAAAAATAAAAAAAAAAAAATTAAAAAAAAAAAAATAAAATTCCACTTTTAGAAATTTAAGAATCAAAACATTATAAGTTAAAATATATTTATCTTAGTGTTATTAGTAAAAAATATGGACTAAAATGCATGTATTGATTAAAATACATCATTGAACATAAAATATTGACAATAGTTAAAATGATTTTATAGAACATTTATAGTGCACATTAAACAAAAATGGCAAGTTAAAAAAGATGACTTTTTTCCAGCTAGAGTGTTTGAATGACTGCTTTTATTTTAATTATACATTAGATTCGATATAATTAACATCTATTTGTGAAAAATAAATAATCATATACTTTTTTTTTTAAGACAAGCATTCCATCCCAGGGTTAACCATTTATAACATATGTGATCTTGGGAAAATCATTTAACCTTGGGGAGTCTCAGTTCCTTCAACTAATAGTAAAAAAAAAAAAAAAAAGGTGGCTATATTGTTATCTGTTATATGTAATAATATATGTATAACATATATTGTGTCATGAGAACTTATTAATAGAAAACATCTTATATAATGCTTAAGAAATACCATTAAAATATGGGGTATATATATTTATCTGAAAGTGATCAATATTCTGTATTAACTTTACTATTTTAAATTGGAAAATGAATCTGTACTAGGGCACAGAAATATGAGTGTTTTTGAAAAGGTTTTATGGACTTTTCTGAATTGCATCAAGAAAAACTGCAAGATTCTTAAAAAAAAAAACTTGAACAAACCTAGTGTCATTTAAGATTAATATAAAAACACAGACAAGGCATAAAATGTAGGTGGATAGGGTTCTTAGGAAAATAAAGCTATAGCTATCAGCTTTATTGATTAAAAAGTTGAGAACTTCAGTACTAGAAAGTCAAGTAATGGTAAATTTACATATTTATACAATAAAAGTTTGGTTCTAAAGTCATTGTTTAATTATGAGACTATTACATATACCTTTGCCCACAGATTGCACATCTACAATATATACATATCTTTATCTCTGTCACACATGAGGGAAGATATTGTTAAGGAAGCGGTTTGTTTTTGCTTTTTAAATTGCCTTTATGTTGAACTATGACTTTATGGAAATTTCCTAAGGTTTCTTTGATGGAATCAACATTTTTGAGGGTTGGCACAGACTGAGAAGAAATAAATTGTCAATCTTACCCAAGTGGGTGTAATGGCTACTTTCAAAATGACATTTAATACAGATATTTGCACTGACATTATCTGCCTATAATTTCAAGTTTTATATATTTTTTTCTTAATTTCTTTATACCAACTTTAAAAAAATTATATATTGATAAGGTCAGTAAAGCTTATGAATAAGAAAAAGTTTTATGTTAGAAGGACCTTAGCTTTTCCATTACTGAGATAGGTGACAATGTCCAAAACATGAGGTGCCTTGTTTTTAAGATGGATAATATATGCATAATTGCCACATATGGCTGTTGGGAGAATTAATGGGACTGGCACAGAAGTAACATCAATAAGTGCTAAATATTTTTAGTAATATTAGTGATAATTATGTAGCATCCTTTAGTTATGTAACTATTCCTTGAAAAGTATGGTATAGTTTGGAAATAAATATTCTTCATGTGGAAATTTTGTCAATAATTTAAATGTGAACTCTATAAGGAAAAGACCACTGTATTGATTAGTCATTAAACAATGTGTTTCAACTGCAGTTCTAAGCTTTATAATGATAAAACTAGCTATTTTCCTGCATTTAGTAAGAATGATATGCATATACAGATGGTTCCTGACCTATGATGGTTCAATTTATGATATTTTGACCATGGTGTGAAAGCAACATGCAGTCGGTAGAAACTGTACCTTGAATTTTGAATTTTGATCTTTTCCCAGGCTAGTTATATGCAATGTAGCTCTCTGGTGATGCTGGGCAGCGTCAGTGAGCTGCAGCTCCCAGTCAGCCACATGATCACAAATATCTGTACCTACACAACCCTTCTGTTTTTCATTTTCAGTACAGTTCAATGAATTCCATGAGATACACATATTAGAGACTAGGCTTTTTGCTAGATAATTTTGTCCAACTGTAGGCTAATGTCACTTAAGATAGGCCTGGCTAAGCTATGATGTTCAGCAGATTAGATATATTCAATGCATTTTAACATGTGATATTTTCAACTTATGATAAGTTGATCAGGATGTAACTTTATTGGAAGGTCAAGGAAGACTCTTGTGGATGGATGGGGATGGACGGATAGATTGTTGGATAGATAGAGCCAAATCTCAAATGCCTTGTAACCTTTCAGGGTTATTTTAAATGTCACTTTAGACATTGGTAGTAATAGCTGTAAAGCACTAAATGTAAAATGCTAGTAACAAATTAAAAACCTAAAAGATACAATATTATATAAATAAAACATTATTTCAAGAGTGTTTCAGATGAATAAAATGGTCAGAAATATATTCTTCAAATTTCCAATGGTATTCGACTCAGAAGAAAAACTTAAAAACCATGTTTGTGAATTTTTTCCTTCAAAGTTTACTAATTTTTTTTTTTACAGAAACAGTGACTCTTAAAATGTTTAGTAGTAATTTTCATTTGCATATTAGTTTTAATTTTCATACTGTTTCATTTCTGTTATAATACTTATTCATATTATTTTTCCTATTACTACCTCTCAAGAAAAGACATATATGAACACAAATAAATAATAAAATATGTTCTTTGTGCTCATAAATCTCTACTCAGTTTCTTTGAATCATAACCTCTAAACTCCTAAAACATTTTGACTGCAACAGTTACATATTCAAAAGTTTACAAGTAGTGGAAAAGATTAATCTATAAATAATGTTGTATGGATTTCACAGTATCCTATGTACCACGATTCATAAATATGAAAATGGAGCATTGACAAAATTCTGACTACAAATCAAATACATGTAAATTTGGTTTAACATACATGTTTTGACCCACAATAGCAACCATAAAGAGTTTATTATTATGTAAAATAAACATTACATAATTGGTGTTTTTATCTCCTAAGACTTTCTCAAACACAGCAGACAAATCTAGGCAATTGATCCTAGGTAAATATAAATTTTTGAGTGACTACTGGATAAACTTGTGCTTATGGAAACTGATATTTTTAACTACATAACAATTAAAATTTCTCCTTTAAAAATGCAATCTCCATAATGTAAAATAAAAGACAAAATAGCAAATTGTGGGAAATGTTTGCTACATATACAGCAAACAAAGGGTTATACTTTTGTGTAAAGAAAACATTTAATCATCAATAGAAAGGGTAATGCTCCCATAGCAAAGCAAACATCAGTCAAGAGGAACACATTTTCAGTGAAAAACACAGAAATATCTATTCCAGCCAAAACCATCTATAGATTGAATGCAATCTCATTTAAGATTCCAATGGTATTTTTTAATAGAAAAATAGTCCTAAAAAAAAAAAAAAAAGAAAAATAGTCCTAAAATTTGTATGGAACCACAGAACACCCACAATAGCCAAAGAAATCCTGAGAATAACGGACAAAGTGGGAGGAGGCATCACACTTCTGATTTCAAGCTATATTATAAAGCTATAGTAGGGTACTGGCATAAAAACAGACACATAGACCAATGGAACAGAATTAAGAGCTCAGAAACAAACCCATGCATATATGGTCAACTAATATTTGACAGGAGAGCCAAGAAAACTTGATGGAGAGAAGTCTCTTCAATTAATGGTACTGGGAAAAATGAATATTAACATGAAAAGAATAAAACTAGACCCCTATTTTCTGCTACTCACAAAAATTAACTCAATATGGATTAAAGACTTAAATGTAAGACTAGAAACTATAAAAGTACTGGAAGAAAATATAGGAGAAAAACTTCGTGACATGAGCTTTGGCAATGATTTTTTTGGACCTATAGCATAAGCAACAAAATAAAAAACAAATGAGACTACATCAAACTACAAAGCTTCTGCACATCAAAGAAACAATCAACAAAATGAGAAAATAATCTATGAAATGAGAAAAACATTGTAAATCATATATCTGATAAGGGGTTAATATCTAAAATGTACATATAACTCAACTCAATAACAACAACAAAAAAGTAAAAAAAAAAAAAAGGCCCCAAATAATCCAATTAAAAATAAGAAGAGGACCTGAAGTCATTTTTCAAAAAATGGCCAACAGGTACATGAAAAAGTGGTCAACATAATTATTCATTCAATTAGCCTATTAGAACAATCATCATCATTTCATTACCAAATTGGTGAAGATTAAAATGTATATGATCCATCAATAATTAAGTGTGAATACATTATGGTACATTAACATGGTGAACCGTTATGTGTCCATTAAATAGAGTGAGTTAGCACTATCACATTTGACTTGGAGAATTTCAAATTTCTAGGTATACTTAGTGAGACAAACAAGATGCCTTCAGCGATATAGCATATTAATTATAATGTAAAAATAAAAAAGACAAATCTCTATAAATTAGACAGATTGTTACAAGTATACTTATGCATGGGGTATGCATAACTGTATACAAGTTCATATGTGTATTTACAGATTCATATGTATTTATATATGTTTATATATGTAGAAGTGTGTGTATTGTGAAAGCATTTATGTATATATGTAGCTGGTGGTATACTAGGATATCTGTTCCTGGTGTGAGTGTGGAAAGAGTGGGAAACTGAATGAAAAGAACAAGGCTGGAAATGTTAAAAAAAATAATTGATCTTTAAAAAGTAGCTCTCTCGGTTAAGTGTCTGCCTTTGGCTCCAGTCATGATCTAGGGGTCTTAGGATTGAGCCCTCTGTCAAGAGTGGGGGTGGAGATGGGGGGGGGTCCTTGCTCAGCGGGGAGTCTGCTTCTCCCTCTCCCTCTGCCTCTCCCCTTACTTATGCACTTTCTCATACTCACCCTCTCTCAAATAAATACAAAATTTTATTTAAAAAAGTAATGACATGTAAGATATAATCATATTTATACAAAATTATAAACATACAGGGGTGCCATAAGAATTTCAAAATTATTTTAAAAATCTGTTGACTTATAGGATGATGACAATATTTTACAAATAGAAGAAGTAATCTGCCAATTAATTTGGTTCTCTTTGGTGGTGAAAAACAACAAAACAAAACAGACTTCTACAAGTATATGTTTGCATGAGTGAAAGAAAGCCTATTGACATTGCTTATTTCAGGGCAGAATAGGGGACAGATAAAACTGGAAGAGGCCCAATGACCAGGAGGTAATAACTACATATCATTTTATGTATACTTAGTACAAAGACAATGTATATTATGTATGTTAACATCTATTTTTAAAAAGTATCTGAAATTCTGAAATTCCCCAGCTGACCAGTGTTGATCCATAGGTAGAGACATCTCTATACTCCTCTTCAGCAGGAAGAAGTTATATAAGATAAGACCTTCCACTCTCAGCAACCTTAAAGATTTAAGGGCCTAAACTGTTTGCGGGGTAGGGGGAGAATGATGAAGAGAACAAAGGCAAGAGAAATATAGATAAGGTTAAATTTCCTTGCAACTTGCAGCCATTGATAAATACCTGAGGCATGTAGGAGACATGCCTCAAGGAACTCCAGGCTGCCTTAATGTTGATATTTTTGCTAGAGACTTAACGTAATGTTAGCTTGGCAACAGCCAGACCTCCAGGATCCTGTGAGTCTTCTTTAACAGATGCAAATCCTCTAAAAACTTCCATTATCTCTACCACCCTCTTCCAACCTAAAAGTATATAATCAGTCATTCCTTCTCAGTGCAGCAATTTCTGCCACTGGTTCTGTCCCTGTGCTTTAATAAAAACATCTCTTTACACCAAAAATAAAATTATCTGAATCACAAGTGGCAAGACATATCAAGAGCTTTAAAAATGTTCCTTTCTCTTGATGCACTAAACTCTCTAATAAGAATTTTTCTTAAGAATGACTGTAGATGTTTTCCAGAATTTATATACAAGAATGTTAATTGTAGAATTATATTTATAGCAGCAAAAAAGTTGAGCTAACTTTCCACCAAGGGGTTAATTAATATATTACATACAATTTTATTTACACGTACATGTATATATAAACATACATATTCTATATATTTGTATAATACACACATATTTTTATAAAGATATTAAAATCCATGTATACATGTTTTATTTTATTTTTTTTGAAGATTTTACCCATTTATTCATGGAGAGATGCAGAGAGAGCGAGAAGCAGAGACACAGGCAGAGAGAGAAGCAGGCTCCTTGCAGAGAGCCTCATGTGGGACTCCATCCCGGGTCTCCAGGATCATGCCCTGAGCCAAAGTCAGATGCTCAACCACTGAACCACCCAGGCATCCCCATGTAGACATGCTTTAAAAAGAATATGAAATCTTTTATCTTTTGTTCTACATGCTCAAATACTTTCCCAGTTTGTCATTGCTCTCCATTCCATTTGTGACACATTTACCATACTTTCAAATACATGAAAAGATATTAGTATGAATTAACAACACCAAATTATGAAGTAAGCCAGTATGATACATTTCATGTGATTTTAATTTCAGATTGATATACACTTTATGATAAGACATGTTAAATTCATAAAAGTAAATTATTAAAAATAAAATTTTCAGTTTTATTTTGTTTTATATTTTGTATTTAAACAGTTTGTACAAAAATATACTAAATGAACTAGAATATTATATGTGTACACATAAAAGAGACTGTTCAGGAAGACATGCTTCTCAGAATATTGTGACATGGGATAAAAGATTATATTTATTATTTTTTAGATAGGATGGAAATAAGAATTGTTAATAATTTGTGCTCTGAACATATTTCTAAAAGTCACCAGTCAACATTTTCTTTTTTTACATATTACAATAACTGTATCATGTACAAATATTAGAGCATGTATATTTTTATAATATTTTCAGAAATTCTAGATTGTTAGAGACAAATTTTACCAAATACTTTAATATAGATTCTCTACAACATAATTAAACTTTAATGTATAGATTTTCTATTAAATTATTTAATTTCTTTTATTTTCACTTTCAGCTGTCTTAAATGCACAATTTCTTATAAAATAAGCTGAAATGAGAGGGATTTTGTTTTGTTTGGCTGTTCTTTTATATGAGTAGTTTGAAAATATTTCTGAAATGAAACTTTCACTGTGGTCAAGTTATTCCTATTATCTTTCCATAGTGCCTGCCATGGAAAAAAAATCCATTGCTATTTTAACAATCATATTAAAGAGTAAAAAGACCTTTCCAAAAGGTGAGAGCCTGCCTTTGGTACTGTTAGTTAAATGTCATATTTTCTTCAAGAAATAGGAGTCACCTTTATTAATATATAGTTGACTACAGTGGCTCTGAATTTAGAAAACCACTTAGTTTTTCCTATTTCCCATAATCTGGTTTGCATATCAAATATAGGAGCTGCCTCACTTTTTTCTTGGTTCCAGTCATTTCAAATCTAGTTTAAGACTAGTTATATTAGTTAGAATTCTTGTGGTTGGATAAGTGACAGAAACCTAGATCCAACCAGTTTAAGATAAAAACTGAACTTTATAAAGATGTGAGATATCTCACTAACCCCAAAAATAACAATGGCACAGGACCTCAGGAAAAACTAGAATGAGCAACTTTCTTCTCTATTGTTCCCTATGGTTCTGTTTCATTTTTCTATCTCCCTGTCATTGCTTCCTTATCTTTCTAGTCCACATGCCAGGACATGTGGTCAAACAACTATTCCTAACAGTCTGGACCCCTGGCATGAGTATGACATTTATGACCCCAAATTCTAAACCTCCTGGATAAGGACTCAATATATCTGGCAAATTGCCTACCACAAACCAGTCTATGGAGGTCATATGTTTTCAAGATTGATCCTGCTGCTACAGTACACATGATAGTACTGGAGAGGAATAGACTTACAAAAAGTGAAAGTTGATAATACAACAAAGTAAGAGACATCCATTGCCCTACCTAGTGCCCTATCTAAACTATTCTCCATATTAGATTGGTATCGAACTACACTACAGAAAGTCCCTTTGGATCCAATGGAAGCAAAATATTTGGTTCATTAATCTCATGAGGAATCATTTCGGATTTCTATGAAAAATATTGGTCCTGCCCACTTTCTTTATTCTTCCTGCAGTGCCAAGTATGTTGACCCATTCCTAGGCAATCCATTTTTCTTGCTGATCATCCTTGGTATGTGGGTATAGCCAAACACAAATCATTATGACAAGTGACAGTATCATCTGAAACTATTTTGTAAGCCCTAGAGCATCTTGGGTTCTTTCCTATCATCAAAACCTTTGGTGAGGGCAAGTACCTGGTAGAGCTAACTAAGCCAGTGGAGTTCATCCCATAAGTCCTCATACTCTTCTCAGTCTCACCAAACATATAACTAAATTTGCAGCATTACTTACCCATTTATCACATAAGTGAAGGTAATTTTGAGTCATATGTTCTCACACTCTAGTATTTCATTGACTGGCAGGATATAATCAAGAAGAATTAAATTTAGGAAACTACTACCACCTATTGCCACATCCAAATACCCCAGGACGTTAAGTAGGCTATTCACTAGTTTATTTCTTTCAGAGACCCACAGTTACAGATTTTTATTACAGTTCTTCTATATAATGTAATCTTGACCAAGTAACTTAACCTTTCTGAACCTCTCATCTTATCTACAAAAAAAGGCTTATTATATCTAACTCAAAGTGTTGTAAGGATTAAATAGGATAATATGTACAATGCTACAAGCACAGTTTGTCTTTTTAATAAACACCAGTATTCATTATACTTAACCCAACAACCCTCGAGCACCAGAGGCTCAGAGTGTCCCTGGGATGACACACAAGCAAGGTAACTGGTGGGACTCAGGAAGTAAGCCTCCAAGAGACCTCAGTTTCCACCTGTAATAGTGAGCACCACCTCTCCTGTCTAGAAGAAGCTTCTGGTTATCACAGCCTCCCTTCATTTCATCCTACATTCCTCCTTGATGTATGTTGGCACCTCTGAGACTAGAAACAACTACAGACTTCAGGTTTGAGGGATGCCTTTGAGTGAGCAGCATATAAATTACCAACCAGATAATTAAAAGTCATAGAAGTTAGGACCAAAAAAAAGATCCTGAGAAAGTAAGCCAAAATGATGATATAATGGTAAACATATAAATACTTAAATTTTTCTGTTTTCAAAACTTTCTTCATGCAATTATAGTGTTTTAAGGATGAAAAATAAATTTTATTTATAATTGAAACAAGCAGGAAAAAAACCAGAACTTTTAAAGAGGGTTTACACTAGGAAAAAAACATAAAAAGCCTAAATGTTCATCTACAGAAGATGGATAAAGTAAGTTTAGGTATATTCACCAAATAAATTACTATGCATGCATTGAAAATAACAATATGGATTTATATTCATTGAAATAATATGAAACAATATGGATTTATATTAATTGAAAAATATGAAATTCTTAAAAGCAAGTCATGTATAAAAAAGAAATTATGTGCTGTATATAGAAAGGCAAAAAAAAATTGGTACCATACTTATTAAATATATGGAATTCAGGATTTTACTTTGTATCTTGTGCATACAGTTCTTAAATCATCTAAGTATTTCAACATATGTTTATAATATTTATAATGAAAATCAAAAAAATCTATTAACAATTTGAAAAGAAAACTAAATGGTAAAGTTTGGCCTCAATTCTGCTTTCATCCTCCAGGGTCCCTTCTTTTCAGTCCCATCAAACACAGCCTGGCTGCCGTCTCTCCTTCCATCTCTCTTCATTCCTAACCTTGTCTTAATGAGCCTACTCTTAGCTTATCCCCAATACAGACATTTTGGCTGTTGATCTCTGAACCCAGATGCTCTAGCAGGACATTTCTGACTTGGGTTTCTGTTTCCACCTGCCCAATGACATCCCAGACTTATCTGCCTTCCTGATCTAGCTCCAACCTTGTCCTGTTGTAAGGGTGCTGGCCAGAGCCTTTGTCCTCTCACATTTTTTCAGGATCCCTGGAGGTGTGTACTCTGCTTTTAAAGCTATTAATATTAACTATACTACCACTACTATTATTATTGCTCCTTTTTCGTTACATGGAACAAATTCATCAATTGAATTTCTTAACTTATATGAAATATAACTTTGATAACATGATACCAAAATCATTTTTCTAAAGTATACTTTAATAATACGCCTTAATTTTCAAGAAATAATACTATAATTGAATCACTCCATTCCTTCCATCTTTCTCTTGTAAGAAGTACCTTTCTCTTGTGTTTGCAGGAGGTACATTTATAGCACTAAAACCACACCTTCTTTCTTTATCTCGAACTATCTTGAATACTTTTATCTGATATTCTTGAGAATGAATAACTCTTCCTTAATAGGCACTACTGATAATAAAATACACCTTGGACTGACATACAGTAAAATATATATTTTATAACACTGACAATGATTCTGGTTTCTTTTACTCTGTAGAAATTTAGCTTTATTATCAGGGTCCCATAGTTGACTTTGCAATGACAGAGCTTACCCTGGGCCTGGCTGCTGCTCTTGAATCTGTTGGGGCAAGCCAACTACAGCTGCTCTAGAGGAATATCTGAGGATAATTGGTTTTGGGGTGCATCCACCCCCTCTCTGAGGTACTTGGCTAAAAGGTGAGAGGCTTTAACTCTGTACCACCTTGTCTAGCAAGGCAATTACCCTTTTCTTCTCTATGAAGCTTTTTAGTCAATGCAAGACTGCCTTAAAAATTGCTTGTGCTTTATCAGTATTCTTTTCTCTCAGTAAAGTTTCATTTACGTGGAAGGAAAAAGAAAAATGTCTATCTCCAATTATGAAACTTGAAATTGACCTCTCTTTTGGCACAGAAGGGCCAAAATTGAAATTTCAAAAATTAGGAAACTTGATATTAACCAGTTGTACCTTAGGGAAATGAGGAGAGAAATATGACAGGTACAGTTCTGGATGTTTTATATAATTTATTTTACTAAATTTCCATACTACTGTGGGGAAAGGATTATAATACCCATTTCACAGATAAGGCCACATAGTTAAGAAGCAAGGATGGAGTTTGAATACCAGTATGTTTGCTAAAAAATTTATACCCTTTCTAAACACTGTTCTCCCTACAGTTACATACACCAAATTGCTTCTATACTTAATACTCTATGTTTCATAATAAACTGAACTCTTTTTCTTTATTTGAATTTGAGTTGTCAAATCAGTCAGCAAACTTTAGGTACTCAGTGGATAATACTATCATAGGCTAATTGAGGACCAGACTTCACTGGTAAACATATCACCTGATTTTTTTTACCATCATCACTAAAATGAAAATGATGTTTTTTGAATACCTACTGTATGCTAGGGTTTTATTTTGAGCTTAGCACACATTGTTTTATTTAATTCTCACAATTACCCCAAATCAAGAATTGTAAACCACAGAAGTATACTACTTTTATAAATCAGGGTTCTCCAGAGAAACAGAAACAGAACCAATAAAAAAGAAAGAGGGAGCCAGAGTCAGTCAGACACACACACACACACACACACACACACACACACACACACACACACACGGTGGGGGTGGGGGTGGGGTATTTTAAGGAACTAGCTCATAGGAATGTGGGAGCTAGCAAATCCATAGGGCAGACAGAGAGGCTGGAAACTCAGGCATGGTTTCTATGTTGTAGCCCTGAGGCAGAATTTCTTCTCTGGGAAACCTCAGTGTTTGGCTCTTAAGGCCTTCAAATGGTTGGATGAGACCCACATTATCAAAGGAAAATTCCTTTCCTTAAAGTCAGATGATTGTAAGTGTTAATCACATTTACAAAACAGCCTTCTAGCAACATCTAGACCAATGTTTGGCCAAACACTTCATACTGTTGCATAACCAAATTGATATATATTATTAATCATCACACTACCCTTTCTATGATGCCTCACTTTTCTTGATAGCATGTTATGAATGAGGCCACACTCACCAGTTCATTTCTCATGTAGGTCGATTAGCTTCAACATCCTATTACTTTTAACCTACCTAAATTTCCATTCCTTAAATTCTACCTCGCATCCAAATGTCACCTCTAAACATGTCTCTCTAAATCACTGCCTACTTTTGGTCACAAGATTAACTGATTGCTGTATTACTAACAATTTAGAACAGGCAAAAGGTCCATAGCTTTAATCTGTATACTAAGACCAACACTGTAATCCAAGTCTACATCTTCTCTAAACCAGATAACCCAAACAAAGCAAAATCAATTACCTCCACAGGGTTTCCTGAAAGTTATTTGATGATCCACAATAATAGTTTGCCTTTAGCAAAAAACTCTTAACCATAGTGTTTCATTTAATCAGCAAAATGTAGCAGGCATCATTATTTCTCATCTTTTTTAGATAAGGAAAGAGAAACTAGCAGACTAAGTAACTTTCCTAAGCTCAAACAGCTCATGCATGAGATATGGGAGATCTAGAACCCTAATCCATTCACTCGACATATATTACTGAATCCCTATCATATGTCAGGCTCTGGGATCAAGCAGTGAATAAAACATGCATATCACCTGCCCACACAGAATCTATATTCTAAAAAAAGTGTTGTTAGAAAATCAATAAATATGTACACATAGAGTGTCATAAGTATTACTGAGGAAAAATAAGCTAGGTAGCCATTAGGGTTTATAAGTTGGAGATGAAGAAAGTACAAATTGCAACACAAAATAAGGTAGTCAGGCAGTCCTCACTGAGAAGAGAGCACTTGATCAAGGTCTAAAACACATGAGTGAGCAAGTCTTGTGGGAATATCAAGAGAGAAACGTCATGTAGAAGAAAAATCCTGGTGTAGAAGTTGCCTAGTATGTTTGAGAACCACAGTAGAAGCATTATAGCATGGTGCTGACTTAATTTATGCTAATCCATCATTCCCATTTTCAGATGCCTTTGTTATAAAATTCTATTTGGCAGATCTACGTGGAAAGTCAAATGTAGTTTACAGTATGAAAGCTATGAAATCCACAATCATAATTTTATCCCTAAATATATCTATTAAATTAATACTTCTTATGTCATAATATAAATTTATCTTTCACTTTATAATGGTGCTACAAATTAACTGAAGTGACTGGCAACTAAATACACAAAGCACTGATTCCACTTCTTAGCCAACCCAAAGTGTGATTGTGGTTTTTATAAATGCTTCTAATTTTAGGAAATAATTTAGGCTTGGCAGTGCTTTGTTTAAGATGTATTAAGACTTTTAGAAAACTACAGCTTAAAAAGCCCTTAGGAGAAATTACTTTTTAGAATGCAAAGTGAATTTGAACAAAAATTTGTATGTTAAAACTACAATATCTGACCATATCTCCATTACCAGAGCTACTTATTTTATAGGCAGGTTTTTAAAACACATTAATAAATATTAATGGTGTCTGTGAAAGATGACCATTCATATAATCTTCCAAGCCTTATTATATGCTGATCATTTATCTAAAAATCTGTATCCATATAATGCTGCTTAAAATGTAAAATGGTGATGGTACAGAGTCTAGTCTTATCGCCTGGAGTTAAGTTTAGTCTAGGTAATACATTTTACCAATAAAATCTGTGGTTATTATATATGAGACATACCAATTACCAAGGAAATTCTGCACCTATAATATGGTACTTACATACCATAAGCCATATGGCCATCTAAGTCATATAAATATAACAAATAAATGTTCAGGTTGATAGCAGTTTAGGGCACATTTCTCATACATTTTATTTTGCTACTATTTCCTTTCAATCACTCCCAAGAAAATAAGAATGTGTAAGGTGTCCATTCTCTATTCCTTCCTTTTCAATTCAGCCAGATGTCCAAGCACCACATGTGGAGGAAAAGGGATTGTAATGACAAAAAGTCAACTAACTCCATATGCAGAAGTATTCAAAAGGAACTTCTTAAATTGAGATTTAAGAAAATCTGAACTTTATGAAAGTACACGTTAAGTTTTTCTATATTTTCCAATAAAAACTATGAAGGGGCTGCTTTAAGTGGAGTAACAATAAAGAGGAAAAAGAAACTTTTAAAAATCCTATTGGTCCTGCAGCCTCCTGCCAGAGTCCCACACAATAGCAAATACTTAGGATGAGAATGGCTCCAGTGGAGCAACACTAATATATTTGACACAGCTTCCACCCTGTCATTATGCAGAGGAGTCTGCGCTTATCCTTTTGTAAATTGGAGACTCTTTTAACCAGGAATCCCAGGATGAAACGGAACCATTTTCCTCACGGCAAAACAAATCCTTCTCCAGTGAATTTTGTTATTGTTTATTGTTACACTGTTTTATCAGCACTAAACTGTATGAACGCTTCAATTAGTTCTTGATGAATGATCCCATAAAAAGCATGTAGTTTCATTTCCCCTGCCACCAGATATTTCACTGAGTGTTATTAAACGAAATATAATTGGGATAAGATTCAGGAAACTTAGAGAGCTGTAGTGCTCTCAGTTCAGCCTAAAATGGTTAGTCATCAGGGTAGCTGAATCACATTCGATGCACTGTACATATAAATTCCCATTGCTTGATCCTGGGGAGAACGTAGAGGCACTAGATAGAGTGTGATGCGCCAGCTCGGCCCTTTTGTAAAGGTAAAGGCCTATGGTGAGGTGCTGAGTTCAGTGCTAGGTCAAAGAGTTGTTATAGCCATGGAGGAGCAAAAAGCATCTGTATCAATCAGACTTCTGCACAATAGAATATATCCATGTTATATGTTACACAGCAACCATTACATTGTTCCAGAAATAGGTGGAGGCTATCAGTTATCTTCTTTCTTCTTACTATAGGAACCCTAATTTTTAGGTAGGCAGGTTGACACAAAGAATAAAAGTCTGACTTCTCTGCCTCGCTTATATGTGATCATGCTGCAGCCAACAAAATGTAGATTTGCGATATGAGACTTCTGAGAAATCTGTTTAAAGGCAGCTGGTTCACCTGGGGTCAGACTCTTTAAAGAACTTTTCTACTTTTCTTTCTTCTTCTGGCCTTCACTGCAGAAGCAGAAATTTGGCCTCCAGCACCTATACTGAATCAAGATATGACCTTAAGATGAAAGTCATGTGGTATCATATTAGTGCATAAAAACAGAAGCCTGAGTGCCTGAAGACACTTGAACTGCTATCCCAGGTCTTTGTTTATATATAATACTTTATTCTTTTGATTACAAAACTAGTATAGACAATCAGACCAGCTATAACTGAGACAACTATGGCTCCTTAATATATACATTTTTTCTTAATATATTTTTAAATAATGGAACATCATTACCTTGTGTTGGTCACTCTGTGGAGCATTTTAATGCACTGCCACATTTCATCTTTAAAGCATACCCACCTATAAGCTAGGTACTAATATTATCTCTTTTAAAGAACAGAAAACTGAATCATGAGACCATTCAGACATAGTCTGATTGGTGGTGAGGGGCTGGGGAGAGAAGAGAGATCAAAATTCATGATTTAAATGTTTCTTTCTTTAACACTACAGATAATAAGTTTATACTTATATCATGGGTTAGAGATCATTCTGAGTGCTTGGAACACATAAATGAACAAAACAGACCTGTGCCCTCATGGAGAAAATATTCTAGGATCGTCTCAAGGTTCTTAACTATAATCTTGAACAATGTCTTACAGGGTGGTCTGTGAATGCCTCAGTAACTCAAGATACGTTCAGTGGATACACGTAATTATCATAATAATACTAAGATACTACTTGATTTTTTTTCACTGTGTTCATAACTGCACTAATGGTACAAAAAGTAAAGGTGGATAAAGCTGCTGGCAGTTTGGACCAAACTACTAGACATCGTGCTATGTCTCACCACCACAAATCCACATTTAATAAATAGTTCAAAGTTAATTAAATGAAGAGCTTCCCTTAAGAATGCTCTCAGTAAAGCAGTAAAAATTTATAATTTTATTAAATCTTGAAACTTGAAGACACATTTCAATAACCGGTGTGACGAAGTGGAAAGTATACAAATGCACTTCTATATTCTGAAGTTCGATGGTTCTCTGGAGGAGAAGCAATTGCACAATTGAATCACAAGCTAAACTAGCCAGTCTTTGAAAGGAATATCATTTTACTTGAAACAATTAATGACAAACTATTGTTATTCAGACATGGATATTGGGAGATACTTTATCAAAAATGACTGAAGTAAACCTACCAGAGGAAGCAACCAATATGCTGCCAGTGTTAAAATTTGAGCTTCACAATACCTAAGATATTTCTTATGAAATTGGTGGTGATATTGACCACATATTTTCTAGAACCCAACAGAGGCATCCATTTAGCAACTCAGTTTAATATAGTGTCATTTACTCTTTAAATATCTCCTTAAAATTAAGATGATATCCATTATTGAAACTTCAGTTTTCATATATTCAATATAAGGATGGTAAGATTTACTCCTTAGGGTTGTTGTAATATTTAAAAGAGACAACAAGTGTGAAGTCACTGAAAACACCTGGAACATTATAGATGCTTAAATATTTGGGTTTACTTTTGATATTTTCACTTTCTTGGCCCCAGGAGTCCCTTTGATAATAAACTAGCTCTCATCCACTATGGTGGCCATGAAAATATGCCTCTCAGATCTTTTACAACTGCAACAAAGTACAACTGACCTTGGGCATAGTTCTTCTCCCAGGCACAGTGTTTGTACCAAAGCCCTGCTTCCCACAGGCTGTTCCCCTTCAAGGACTGACGTGGCAAGGAGGCTAAAGGCAGCCCTGCTCCTGGGAAAAGGCAATTCTCAAGATTCTGGTAAAAAAAAAGTGTTCAGAGCCCAGAAAATCGGTTTGCTCAAAGAGATAAAGCGCTGAAAATGTTTTAAGTGAATTTGTTACTAGGTAAAAAGCTGTCTTGGGATATGGAACTACAAATATTTGCAAGGTGGCTTCAATTGATTATGAATAAGACACAGAGAGTAGTAGGCAGAAAAATGTAGTATCAGTTAACCCCAAAACTCTGTAACCACAAATTTCAATCCAGAAATTCAAATCCCACTCAATTTTGTGCAAAGTGACTTCTAACCATATGTACATTTTAATTGATAATATAAACCTGTATCATATATTATACTGAGTTCTATTCTATCATATATTCAAGTCTTAGAGATGTGTGCATGCACACATACACATCATGTTTTAGTCATATTTCAAATGTAGAACGAAATAATCACACACACATCATATTTTAGTCATCTTTCAAATGTAGAATGAAATAATCACCTTGGGAAAACAAATAATTGAAGGAGAGAAAAGAGGATTAACCTAACCCATGACCTATTCCTGATCCCCATAATCTTAAATTTAATATATTCTGAACCAACTTTCCATATATTTTTATAAATAGAATAGTATAAATAGGATTCAATTTATATTTTTATTACAAACAATACTTAAGACTATATAGATAATAATAAAGAGTAAATATAGAAAAAATAAATAATAAAACAGTAAATAATAAAAAGTAAAAATTATTGTAAACATTTTCTGTTCTCTGCTCTAATATCTGTACATTTCAGTAACTTTTCTTAGAAATTCAATATATTGGTAATTATAATTCTAATTTATGTCCAAATTTGAAATTTAGGCAAAAAATAGATTACTTGGCTAAATGCAAATTTCTGGGATAGACAAATGACAATGATGATGACTATGGTGATGATGGCTCAGCGCTCATCACTTTTCACACTTTTCCCCAAGATTAACTCTGTCTCACAACATTTCAACCAGGTGGATGAAGCAGAAAAACCTTTTTGCCTAAAGAGAAAGGTACAATAGTCTAGATGACTTGTCATCAAATTACTTGTTCTCCTGACTTAAAGGCTTCTCAAGATCAGAAATAACATGAAGTGAAGTAAAACTGCACTATATGGTTCAAATCCATTGGGTTCTGTTTACCATTCATAAATTATTTTCCTCAGATTCTTTTTTAAAAGATTTTATTCATTTATTTATGAGAGACACACAGAGAGAGCCAGAAACACAGGCAGAGGGAGAAGCAGGCTCCCCTGATCCCTGATGCAAGACTCAATCCCAGGACCCAAGGATCACAACTTGAGCCAAAGGCAGATGCTCAACCACTGAGCCACCCAGGTGCCCCTCTCAGATTCTTATATTGGAATTAAAGGAATACTAATCTCATTTTCCTGATAACTAGATTTTACAATATTTTACTTATCAGTTAAAATGGTTCAAATCAGACAGAACTTTGCAAAGGTAGATCACATGTAAGGATATCAGTCCTTCACAACTTGATCCAGTCTCCATCAAAATCCCAACAAGTTATTTTGTGTATATCAACTAACTGACTTTAAATTTTATTCAGAAAAGTAAAACACTGAGAATATCCAATATAATATTAAAGAAGAAGAACAAAATTGGAAAAGGACAATACCTGACTTCAAGATTTAAATAAAGCTACAGTAATCAAGACAATGTGGTATTGGTAAAAGGATAGACAAATAGATCAATGGAATAGAATATAAAGCTCAGAAACAGATCCACATATATATAGTTAACTAAACTTTGACAAAGAAACAAAGATAATTCAATGCAGCAAAGACAATCTTTTTAGTAAACGGTGCTGGAATAACTGAGCATTTATATGCAAAAAAAATGAATCTAGACATACACCTTATGCTCTTCAAAAAAATTAACTCAAAATGGATCATGAACCTAAGCAAATGGTAAAACTATAAAATTTCTAGAAAATAACAGAAGAAAATCTAGATGACCTTGTGTATGGTGGTGACTTTTTACATATAATATTAATGGCACTATCCGTGGAAGAAATTGATAAACTGAAGGTATTAAAATTAAAAACTTCTGCTCTGCAGAAGATACTGTCAAAACAATGAAAAAAAGCCACAAATTGGGAGAAAATATTTCCAAAAGATACTTCTGATAAAGCACTCTTTTAAAAATATATATATACATAGAAGTCTTTAAAGTCAAAAATAAGAAAACAAACAACCCAATTAAAAATGGGCCAAATTTCTGAATAGACATCCCACAAAGAAGATTATACAGATGCCAATAAGCATATGTTCCACATCATATACCCTCATGGAAATGCAAACTAAAATAAGGTACTACTCACCTATTCAAATACTCAAATGCCAGAACACTGACAACACCAAATGCTGGCAAGGATGTGGAGCAATAGGAACTCTGGGTTTCTGCTGGTGGGAGTACAAAATGATAGAGCCATCTTGGAAGTTAGTTTGGCAATGTCTGACAATAATAAATGTGCTCTCACCATACTATCCAGCAACAGTAGTCCTTGGTATTCACCCAAAGAAACAGAAACTTACGTCCTGCCTACATAATTATAGCAGCATTATTCATAAGTGCCAAAACTTGTAAGCAACTAAGCTGCCCTTCAGGAGTAGAATGGAAAAACCTTGGCACATTCAGATAATGAAATATTATTCAGTGTGAAAAAGAAATGAGCTATAAAGCCATGAAAAGACATAGAGGAAACTTAAATGCATATCACTATTTGAAAGAAGGCAATTTGTTTGTACACCTGAAACTAATGTAAGACTCTATGTTACCTATCCTGGAATTAAAATTTCAAAAGACTTTAAAAAGTGTATGCTGGTCTTATTATTTCATGAGTTGACAAACAATTCTCTGTTCTTCTTATCCATATTATTATGATTTCATAAACAATGAATTGGTTCCTCTTAATAAACATTTACTATTCTAAAAAAGAAGCCATTTGAAAAAGATATATATAATACGATTCTAACTATATGATATTCTGGAAAATGCAACACTATAGAGACAGTAAGACGATCTTGTTACTAGGGGTTAGAGGGAAAGAGGAATGGATAGGCAAAGCACAGAGGATTTTTAGGGCCGTGAAGTGATTGGGTATGATACTAAAATGGTTGATATATATATCATTCACATTTGTACAAACTCATAAAATGCCAAACATCAAGAGTGAACCCTAATGTAAACTATGGACTTTGAGTGATAATAATGTATCAATGTAGGTTCATCAATTATAACACAAGTTCCACTCTGTGGGGGATGTTGATAGTTGGGGAAACTGCATGTGTGGGGGCAGGGAGCATATGCAATCTCTCTGTATTTTCTCAGTTTTGCTGTGAACCTAAAACTATCCTAAAAACGAAAGTCTATTTTCAAAAGAGTAGATTGTATACGATCTGCATAACATTTTAAAATTATAATCTGAGACTTGGGTACTGGAAGCAGTATTTTGTAGAGCTTTGGGAGTTTTCCTTCAGAGCCATCATAATGCTTTTGGGCTTCTACTTTAAAAGGCTTCGTTTTGCTAAGGGGTGGCATGTTTTCCACTTTGAAGATTCTGACATGTTTTAATGGTCCTGTCTTTGAAGAAATGAATATCTGCGGGATTCCCTGGTGAGGAAGTTTTCTATTCAGGGAGAAAGAAAGTCCTCTGTTGAAATTATTTACCAGATTATGGTTTTAACCCCGGAGACAGTCTAATCCCTGACAGGGTTATCATCTTTTTGAAAATATTAATATGTTTGGAATAGGTTCTACTTCTGAAGAAATTCTTATTGCTTGGAGGAGGCTATCTTTAAAATTTTAGCAAGTTGTTGTTTTCAAGGATGTGCTGAAGCGTAAGATGACTTCTCTGGGAGAACATTAAAGTAAGAGGTAATTTCTTCTATTGACATTTCCTTACAGAATTTTATGAAAATCAGAATGGAAATAATATCTTATGAAGTGTGTAAGTCAATGTTCTCATTTGTTACATTAAGTGTTAATTGAAATCCATGTAATTTAAAAATATGTATACACCTTTATTGGTCATCTTTTATATGTTGGCAGTTTAAATATATAAAAGAATCCACAAAAATGATGATTAAATATTAAGTCTGATCTTGGCCTATTAATGAAGGAAAAATCATGCTCTTTATCAGTTATCCATCTTTATTCTATTTTTAAGACACCAAACATTTCTGAAGACAACACAACTATTCCCCATTTGGAGAATTCACATGAGCAAACTGAAGGAAGATGAAAGGAATAAAGGAGGTGTAATTATAAATATTTTAATGTTTTTCATAGAGACAAAAAATGAAATAAAAAAAGAAAGGATGGTAGTAAAGAAATTTTAGGTAATTACAAGAATATTATCTCATTTACTTCCCTGTATGATGTGAAACACAATGAGGAAAGAGCCACAAAATAGTGAGAAAAAAGAATAATGAACTTCAGATGAATCTAATTTTACCAAAAACAGTCAACAGGAACACAATGGTTATTTCAGTAAAGTTTTATTTAAATGTTTTCTTTATTTTCCTGATTTACCATTTGTTCTATTCAAGGAACTATCTAATTTGAAAATATTTTTCATGCAACTTGAAAATCTCAGGAAGAGATGTTCTAGGTGTAATTATATAAAAACAGTCTGAAATTACAATAAATCCAGAGTAAAATTTGATGTTTTTCAATGGCTTTGCCTAGCAGTAAAAGCATTTAATCTATAGTTTGGCCCCAGTATTTTGCAGTTGTATGTCCTCTGATCACTTTACAGTCTCCAGCTAAACTGCAGCCCTCATTTTCCTGAACACACCTCCATATATTCCTGCTAATTTTGTCTCTCTCTCCTAGAATATCAAGTCAACTTTTATACTAGTTTTAAGGATTATTTTAGTCTGTTCAGGCTGCTATAGACAAATGCCAGAAACTGAGTAGATTATAAACAACAGAACTTTATAATTTATAGTCTGGAGGCTGGGAAGTCTAAGATCAAGGTATTGAGAAATGAGATCCCACTTCCTGGTTCATAGGCAGTGTCTTTCCTCTGTGACCTCACTTTGAAGGAAAAAAACTAGCTTTTGGGGATTTTTTT
The DNA here is from genome assembly GCF_018345385.1 of Vulpes lagopus. NCBI lineage: Eukaryota > Metazoa > Chordata > Mammalia > Carnivora > Canidae > Vulpes > Vulpes lagopus. Next base: position 16,778,584 of record NC_054824.1, read on the forward strand.
TATAAGGCCATTAATCCCATTCATGAAGGCTCTACTGTCAAGACCTGAGCTCTTCCCAAAAGACCAACCTCCAAATACCACTGGGCATGAAGTTTCAATATATCACCTTTAGGGGGACAAAAACATTCAATTTATAGCAAATATCAAGCCAAGTTCTGCTTTTTCCTTGGATCCATGGATGGCATCAGAGCCCCTTGAACCTCTGTGTTCTCAGAATTACCACAATATGTATGTTTTTGTATATTCCTGGGTCAAGGTCCATTGTTGAATAAATTATAGGAAGACATAGGGACAAGCTCAGGTCTATGTATAACTGTATTTTGAGTTTAATATTTTTTTAGTTTAATATTTTAAAGTTTAGAATCTCTACTATTGTAAAAAGTGAGATTTATTAATGCCTTCAACTTTTTACTGGTTCAAGAAGACCAAATACAGCCAAATTTAATAAAGTATTGTTTGACTATTCTTTAAAGTTGCATTTTTCCTTGAAAAAGATGTTTATATTATTGTTACTTAATTCTATACCAGATAGCCAATCTAGTTATTTCTAGAGATTATAATGAGAAATAAAATTTTCACTATATATTCATTACTTTACTTGCTGTTTTTTTACATAAATTTATTTTTTATTGGTGTTCAATTTGCCAACATATAGAATAACACCCAGTGCTCATCCCGTCAAGTGTCCACCTCAGTGCCCATCACCCAGTCACCCCACCCCCCGCCCACCTCCCCTTTCACCACCCCTAGTTAGTTTCCCAGAGTTAGGAGTCTTTCATGTTCTGTCTCCCTTTCTGATATTTCCCACTCATTACTTGCTGTTTTAAAAACTTGGTACCCAGGGATGCCTGGGTGGCTCAGCGGTTGAGCATCTGCCTTTGACTCAGGGCCTGTTCCCAGGGTCTAGGATTGAGTCCCACATCAGGCTCCTAAAGGGAGCCTGCTTCTTCCTCTCTCTATGTCTCTGCCTTTCTTTCTCTGTCTCCCATGTATAGATAAATAAAATTTTAAAAAAGAAAGCTTGGTACATATACAGATAAATCCACTTTTGTTACCTGCTATTTAACTGAATGTGACTCTGTTAACACAGGTTTGCATATATAAGTGTATGTGGATTTAAGTTCCTCCAACATTCCTTCATTTGAATCAATGCACAGTTTGTTCATATAGCAAACAATGACTTCATATGGGAAGAAAAAAAAAGAAATGCAAACTACAAATGCAAATCTGGGCACTCAAATTTCATGGTAGAACTTGATATTCTATCAGAAAACTTAAAATATGATTAATTACTATTTTAAAGCTATCATTTGAGTGAAAACACAAAATTAAATGAAATTCTGATGGAGCACTTCTGTCTGTGGTAGCATAAGTACTTTATGTATAGTATATATGCAGTAAATAGTTGATGACTAATTGATCAATATTGATATGTATACCACATTAGAATAAGGTTATATAAATAGTTATAAAATAATTAGATTCATTATTCTGTCCTTTTAAGGAACTTAAAAAATAGTAATAAAGATAGAATTAAAACTAGTGAAAAATATGAAGGTAGTTAAATAGACATATGAAAATTATATTACAAGTCTACATTCTCAAATTATCTTAAGTATGGAATTCTTTTTCAGAAAGTTGTTAAGAAAAAGGGGAAAAATGTGACTTCTTCTAGACCCTTTGTCAATCAGCACCATCACCTGTCCATAGTATTATTCCCCTGCTCTTTCAGACTTTATTTTCTGATTTTGCCCGTTCCTATCTGACTTCTGGCAACTTGACTAAAAACAGCTCTTGCTAAGTTCAGCAATGATCTTCAGCCAACAGATGTGATGAACAGTTGCAGTGCTAATTTTAACAGCATTTGATGCTATTTACCACCCTCTCCTTTAAAATTTTCTTCTGGGTTCTTTCTATAGTTTGGCTATTTTGCTATAAACATTAGGGTGGGGATCCCTGGGTGGCGCAGCGGTTTGGCGCCTGCCTTTGGCCCAGAGCGCGATCCTGGAGACCCGGGATCGAATCCCATGTCGGGCTCCCGGTGCATGGAGCCTGCTTCTCCCTCTGCCTGTGTCTCTGCCTCTCTCTCTATCTCTCTGTGACTATCATAAATAAATAAAAATTTAAAAAATAAATAAATAAATAAATAAATAAATAAATAAATAAATAAACATTAGGGTGCAAGACCCCAGATGTCCATTGACAGATGAATGAATAAAAAAGATGTGGTGTATATATACACAATGGAATACTACTCAGCCATCAAAAAAAGAAATATTCCCATTTGCAATGATGTGACTGGAACTGGAAGATATTATGCTAAGCAAATAAGTCAATCAAAGAAAGACAATTATCAGATGATATCACCATCTGTGGAATTTAAGAAACGAAACAGGATCATAGGGGAAAAGAGGGAAAAATAAAACAAGACAAAATCAGAGAGAGAGAGAGAGAGAGACAAACCACAAGATACTCTTGATCACATGAAATAAAATGAGGATGGCTGGGGGGGAATGCGGCAACTGGGTAATGGACATTAGGGAGGACACGAGATATAATGGGTATTATGTAAGGTTGATGAATCACTGACCTCTACCTCTAAAACCAATCATACATTATATGTTAATTAATTGAATTAAATAAATTTTAAAAAATTATTTAATTAGAATATTTCTTCTGCTCTCCTTGTTTTCCTGGACATATTTTCTAGATTATTTCTTCTTCACTGTCCCTTTTCCAATATCATCCCCCTTTACCTGGCTGTCAGTGTTGCAGCTCTTCACAACTTGGCCCTTTGCTTCTTTGTTAGTATTTTATATTTTCTTCTGTCTCACATATGCACATGCAGTCAATTAATATTTCACCTACTCATCCCATTCTAGATCAAACATGCCATTCTGAAAGGCAGAAACTTCTAAATCATGAAGAAACTTTCTAGGTTGTAGTCCATATACCAAAACCGTCTTCAAATTCTATCATTTTATGTCCTATCTCTTGCCCATTATCTTAGTTCACTGTCTTAGTTACACTACTAGCCCACCCATATTTACTCTGGCCTTAAAGCCATCTTTCCTGTTTGTAAATCTCATTCTGTCACTCATTTCTTAGTTAAAGCACTTCAGTGGTTTCTCAATGTTCATAGGATTAAAAACTAACCTGATTTATATGACCTATAAGGCTGGACATATTCAAATTCCTTCCTATCCCTCCAGCTTATTTCACAAAATCCCACTGTCCACTCTTTGCCTGTATACATACTGTCTTTGTTCCAGGATCCTAGATTCAATTATGCCCATATCTTCCCTAGTGCCGTAGGATTCATGGACAAAATTTTCAAGCAGTTTTGTGGGGAAAAAATATGGTTTCTGGAATTGGGAATGTCTAGATTTGAATCCCAGATTATTTGGTACTAGCGTTGTGACCTCTGGTTATTACAGAAACTTTCCCAACTTTACTTTCGTCTTCTATGAAATATAGATTGTAATACTTGTTAACAAATGTTCTATGAGAATTAATGTCATACTACATTACATACTTCCCTGACTTGAAGTGGAATTATGTTGATTTATCTTCTAGCTCCCAAGATACATAGACATACCAGGTATTAAATAAGTATCTAATGAATGAAAGTAAAGGAGAGAAAGAAAATAGAAGGGAAGGGAAGGGAAGGGAAGGGAAGGGAAAGGGAAAGGAGAATGTAAATGGATACATTTACAAAAGGAAGGGAAGAGAAAGGAAAAGAAAAGAAAAATTGAAAGAACTTCTCTTTTCCAATTCTCTCCTTTCCAATATCCAATTTTTCTGTAAACAACAGATTACTTTGATTTGAATGAATTGTTCATGGAGTAAGAAAAATATAGTTGAGATAAAATAGACAAGAAGAGGATGGAAGAGTGTCAGTCTTGTGCAGTTGGGAGAAAGGAAACCTAGATTTGTGAGGGGTGATTCTGGTGGCCTTTGCACCTAAGATTGACTGCAGCATGAAAATTATGAGGGGAGAGAGTACATGTGAAATAATGGAACTGGAAGTGGGTTCAACGTGGAGGTGAGATGAAAAATGGGGAGGTAAATATAGAAACATTAGAAGGAAACTAGCTAAATGATATTTACAGACTGGCTGTGAGGAATCATGGTGAGTGAATAGATCAACTAACTACTGCATATCATCCGACAAGCATGCATTCCCTTCTTCCATCTTCAGGTTTCTGCTTCTGTTGCACAGATCACCCAGTTGGAAAGGTAGGGATGATGTTAATGAGAACTGTGGAATGACGAACGGATGATTGTTTCATGGTGTAAGATGTATATACAACATAACACATCTGGCTGATTTCTAGGGACGGGTGATCTCAGTGCAGCTGTGAAGATCTGACTAGCCCAGGAAAGGGGATAAATTTTGGCACCAAGCTACCTGTATTTGGTAGTTTATATCATTTAAAGACCCTTAATAAATAATTTTGTCAATAACCAGAAGGCCTAGGGATAATTATCTCAGAGGAATGGAAGTGTAGCCATGAGGAAAAGCAAGAGAGAAGTCATATGGATAAGGAAAAAGAAAGGGGGAAATTAAAAAAACAAAAAACAAAACAGGAAAGTATTAGTGAAATTCTGGGTAAGGGTGGGCTGTGTCCGGTAAATGCCTAACTGCAGTAGGGTTAGAGGTATTTTACTTCTTACTTCTGGAATAGGGGACCAAATAGGGAAATGTGCCAGTCTTATCTCTGGGAGTTCTTAGCTCTCTCTGATCTGAGTGAATAAGTAATATGAATGGAGGAAAGAAGCAGTAGCTCAACCTCAAGGATTTCAGATGCTGAAGTTCATAGGAAACTAGGGACAAACTTAATGTGAAAAGAACTTGAAAATGGGTAACAGAACTCATAAAATGGAAAGAGCTATAAGTTGCTTTCTTTAAAGCATGTGTGGCAGTTCTGCCTCAAAGAGTTTCTAAAGTCTTTCCTAAATTGAAGGTCTTCTATAAGATCACATGCTTATGTGAATATGTTTCTTTTCTTTTCTTTTTTTTTCTTTTAGTTAATTCTATCACCTTGTTTATTCTCCTTAGTTCAAATCTGAAGTACTTTGATACCTGCAGTTTTTATAAACAACATGCTTTAAATTCTTTTGAATTTAATTGGCTTTAAATGGAAGATGGTAGGTTAGCTCAGTGTTAATAGTCATATATTTATATGTTGGTCAAAATGTATACATCGCAAAATATTTAATATTTCCCCAGTGAGAAAAGATGGACTGAAGGAATGTATGCAGTACAACTTATTTAACAATTTTCAATCAAACTGAATTTGCTTTGGCTTTTTTAGGGAACGATTCTTTAAGGAAAATAATGTAAAAAGCAACATGAACAGTCACTGAGGCTATTTTTGTTCTATGTTTAAGACTTAAAATACACCAGGCAAATAGAGTAAGATGCTGAAAAAATATATACTCTACCCTGATTAATGGATGCTATAGATATCTTTCTGCTCTGCCTGCTTGGTTAGCTTTGTTTCAAATGTGATACAGATCTCATGCTGCACAGCAGATCCAGAAATAGTCCATGTTCCTTTAAATTCAGGCAATGCATCATATTCTATTACACTGTGTCACATCAGTCTATGACAGTAAAGCATGAGTTATGTGGATATGGACCAGTAGGTGAACTAGTCCCAACACATGGACGATTTGAAGATCAAGCAAAATATTCTCGTGAAAAAAAAATTTTAAATGGAATCATAAATAATATAATCAGACACAAAGGACACTGTTTCTTATTTACTTACAAAATCAACATTCCGCATAATCTTTACAAAACTCTGAAAAATGCATCTTAACCACATGCATTTATATGATCTGGCTCTTAGATAGAAGTTTCCTATGTCAAATTTCAGTTTTGTTTTTTCCCCCCATATATTAGCTATGGGAAAGATAAATAATGCATCAGAGTTTCTCTTCACATCATCTATGTCTAACAAAACAATAATGGGAGATATTAGCATGGAGACCACAGAAAAGGCTTTCAAGGATAAGAAATTATGTTTGTTGTAAAAATCCACATGATTCCAATGGGGTTTTAAGGCGGGATATATGAGAAAGTTAAACTGCTACTCATCACTATTACAATTATTAGTAATTAATATTTATTGTGCCGTGATCTACTAGGTGCTGCCGAGTTTTCAGATGTGCATAGTTTTAAGATATACAGGGTTTCAAACAAGAGAGCATTCAAAACAAATTAAAAACAAACTTGAGAATAACATGACAGAACAATTAAAAGAATAGATACCAATTTAGAATATCACAAATCTAAAGTTCTCCCATACTGATATATGATTATTTAGAATTAAGCATTTAGAATGTTTCACCAAATTGTATATGGAAAGCATGCATTGAATAGGATTGAGAAGAAGCTGGGGAAGATTTCAGATAAAAGGATAGTAACAGAAACAGGAAAACAAAAAGACAAAACAAAACAAGACTCTAGCAATTTTGGCAAACCATTATTATGAAATTTCCTACTTAGTGGATTATTCATGAGATTTTTACAGCAGCCTTCTTTGAGCATCTATGTGTCTCTAATCATGCCCCTAAAACTGCCCTTGTGACTTTGAGTAAGAATGTCAGAGAAAAGCCATAAATTATGCAGCAAAAGAAAAAAAAATATGAGCTGGAAGGGACTCCAAAGCTTTGCAATACATATTTGGAGTAGGAAATGACCACACTAATTCATTTAATCATTCTTTCATTCAATAAACATCAATTATCAGCTATGTATTACAGTGTTCATCAGTCATGTGCTGAATGATATTGGAGCCTGAGGCAAAAAGAAAAATATGCGCCCCTCTATACAACTCATCAAAAAATCTTCCTGTATTTTGAACCTAGTGGAAAAAGTCAATAAAATTCTACAATCAAAACCATGATTATATATAAAAACCCCCACACTGCCCACTCTGTTTGCATGCCATGTTCAACCCTTATAAACTTAACCAGTGCCAGCTGCAGCACTCACAGACCTCCAGAACTGAGGACCAATTACAAATTACTATGTCAGTCATAAAATAATCCAGGGTCATAAAAAGAAGCAGAAATCTATATTTTTTAAATTTTTGATATTTTTTCATTGTGGATTTTTGTACATTTTTTAAAACAGTGCATTCAAATATTTATCTTGATTATTGTCTATTTGGTGCTCCTTTCCATTTCGTACCTCACTGGCTTTACCCCACAAAATAGAATAGGGTATCTGAATATGGCAGGGTGTCTTTACTCTCAAAGTAAAACTTTAAGATGAATTTGTTTCCAAATCAATACCCTCTAGCCTATATTCCCTCCTCCATTTCCACAGAAGCATGCACACCACATACACACAAAAAAAATGTATCTTCATCTTTGCTTAGAAAATGCTACATTTCCTTTCAATGTTTGCTAGAATATTTATTCCCCAAAGTTTTAATCATTTTTTCAAAATTTTCTATTTTTCCACAGCTCCTTAAGTTTCACCAATAATTTTAATAAAGTCTTGATTGTTCAGTGCTTTGGACTTTGAGACATTATTTTACTTTTGTTCATAATGCCAGTTATCTTCCATTGGTCTCTCCAAAGTCACCCTCCACTCTGCTCTCTGCTATGAGAGGCTAACTCCAGATGGACTCCCACCAACAAGCTTCCTTGCCTTCCAACTCAGAGCTGGATTCAGCCAACAGGGAGCACTAGCAACAGACTGGAAGTATGGAGGAGTGTGAGCTCCGGATATTTACTGCTCTTTTCCTCCCCTGCCAGGTCTCCTCTGTTGGCTATGTTCCTCCACCACTACTTCCAAAGTAATCTTTCTTTTGGATTTTGGTAACTGCTCCCCCTTCTCCCTTTGGGACGAAAGTGATAACAACTGTGTTTTGTTCTGTTTTGTTTTTACCAACTCCACTTTTTGGGTTTCCCCTTCAGCTCATCCACATCTTTGTAAATGGTCCCTTTAAAAATAACAATTTTCAATTTATCTATTTCTAGTAGGGACTTTGATTGATACTCCCATTTATCTTGGTGTAGTGATTATTTTGTTTCTCAACATCACTGGGTCACTAATTACTATTTATTTTGATATTCACTTTTACCTCTTTGTTTTAATTATTCTCTACGTCCTTTCGTTGTTTTTTTTAACTCTTGTGAAATTTGTTAAAATATTAAGATTTATTATTAAATCTTCAAATAATTTGATACATTACTCTGATGCTTTAAACATACTATTCACAACATGAGTTAACGTTATTTGATAAGGAAGTCTCATTATTATAAGTACAATATACTGTAAAGTAATGCTTTTAAGACTTTTAAAACATTGCACTGGCTCCTGTAGTAAACAATCATAGATCTTATGCATTCCTACTTCTCTACTTACTTTTGCAATTCAATTTCTCTTTCCCTTCTGCCATTTTACTCAAAACATATTTACAGTAGATCAACAGGAGACACAAAGCTAGGCACAACCAATATTGTACAGGACTTTGTAGTGTTTGTAGTGTATGTGCCCCTAAGAGGCCTCTTTTTTCTATATCATTTGATATTTGAATCTTCAATCACCTTGGAAACTAAACATAATAACCAGTACTGAAAGGTCTGGGGACCACTTTAAAGTAGCATGTATGGACTTCTAGTAACTTGACCTAGTGATCATTGCAACTGTTTTATAACTTTGGAAAGCCCATCCCTGGATTTACAACTATCTTTCAGAAAGTTGAAAAATAAGAAATCAGCTACTGGAATGAGTAAAGATTCATAAGCATGGATCCCATGAAGAGCTTATAAACGAAATTGATCTTCTATGTCATTTCTAATAAGTATGGAGAACCAAATTTTCAGAGTGTCTAGTAAACTTAAAATTTTTTCAATGAGGCATTTATTAATAATTGTAACCAAGCATAATATCTTTCAATCCGATAGTTCATGGGAATTATTATCTGTATTATATAGCTAAACAGCGATTTATCAATTGATATGATATTTTAAATTATTTTCCATTGGCTTTTAAGTAAACTTATTCTTTCCATAAACTTTATTTTTTTAAAGATTTTATTTATTCATGAGAGACAAAAATAGAGGCAAAGACATAGGCAGAGGGAGAAGCAGGCTCCCTGTGGGGAACCTGATTTAGGATTCGATCCCAGGACCCCAAGATCATGACCTGAGCCAAAGGCAGATGTTCAACCACTGAACCACCCTGGTGCCCCTTTTCATAAGCTTTAAGATATTTATGGCTAAAGATCCTTGGATAGCCAAATTTATTCTGCATAGCCAACAGTAGATAGTATGATACTAGAAACATGGAAATGTTGACAATTTATTGAACAAAATATTCTGATGCAACGTATTATTTTAGGAAAAGGGTATAAAATAGGCATACTTTGATCTAATAATGGAATTAGACCTTCAAATTTAAATGTATGGATTTCTTTAATATCCAAATCACAGGAAATGATCATAGATATTTTGGCCAATGGATTATACTTCAATGAAATCCCTATACTCACTGAATGCATAGTGGGAACCTGGCCTAGAGAACCACAATGGAAGGCTTAAAAGCAAAATCTTCTTGGCTTGATTACCAGATCTTCCACTTACTAGTAGATAAATTAATCAACCTCTCTGTGCCTCTGTTTCCCCAATCATTGGGATATTTATAGCAATGTATATCCTATAAGATTCTTGCGAAAATTAGGTAAGTGAGTACATATAAATAGTGTCTACACAGGCAAGTGCCCAAAAATCTTTAGCTGCTCTTGCTACATGTATTACCTCATTTACCATTTATTTTTTGGACAAGAACACCAAAATACAAATATATATCATTTATCTCTCCACAAGTCCCTAAAATTAAAGCTTACATTTGATCACTGTAATGAGTCTCTGTGACCAAATCTCAGATATTTAAATAACAGATCTATTTTATATTTTTATATTATTCAAAGTTCTAAACAGAGGAACTTGTCAAAATAAATAAAACATGGTTTATCCATTAAATCTGACCATAGCCTAACACTGGTTGAATTTGAAGGTAAGGTGGGGGAAAAAAAATGAAAAAAGATTTTAAAAGATAGTAAGAAGATAGGAAAGGTTTACCAGATAGGATTAAAGCTAAAAAAAAAAAAAAAAGAAGAGGGAACTTGGCTTTTTTATATATTTCCTGGTTCTGTCTCTAATCTCACTTCTGTCTTTCCCACTATTTTGACTGTGAATCCTCATGTGATATTTACTAAATCACTTTCCACCTCTATTTTCCAGTATACTTTAATTTCTGGTCTCATACATTTTATTGGTTTGCATTATAATCTTAATGACCTTGCAAAATGTGTGTGGTTTAACGTACAATAAAAAAAAAAAATTAACCCCTTCAAAACCGCTTCTTTTCTATGTTGATCATCACTCTTATCAGCAACAATTGCACATCCATGCATGTTGGGTGAGCATCTGTCTCCTGGTTTGCTTCCTTGTCAAATTTACAGATTATTCTGCATAACTTTTCACCCTGAATCTGCACTCTACATGACATAGGTAAAAAAGCACACAGCCAAGTGCAACGTTCTTTCTTTTTAGAGTGAACATGCAGTGCAAATTCATGCTGTGAGGATCTGCAAAGCTCCTTGAGCCTACAAACAGGTGTGAAAAATGTTGCGACAATCTGGGAAAGCATATTTTAGACAAACTACTATTGTATTATTTAGGTAACAATGAAATTGTTTACCCACAAAAGAGCAGTATATAATACTAATTTTTTTTTAAATGTGAGGGCATAATTTTGTGAATCTAAATTTAAAAGAGTCCCCATCAGAGAATGCACAGGTAAATAATTAAAAAGTCAAAATCAAAATACCAACAATAAGCACATAATTTATACATAAAAAAGACCTGCTTTCTCCAGTTTGCATCACACAAAGAAATATTTCTTTGCAAAAGCTGAAAAGAGTAGAATCCAGATCCTGAATATTTAATAGAAAATAAAATGATATTTATTTTTAAGTGCATTGCACATTCAATACAACTGCATACTCACAACAAATCTATTGCGTTGCCCTGACATAGTTACTGCAAAGGTTTTTCCTTTGCTGTCCCAAGGGCCCAATTGATTTATCTGCCAGAAGCCTAAAGCCCCAAAATAAGATAGCTTTGAGTTTACAGAGGTCATTTTTCATTGTCTAAATAAAAATTTCTAAACAAAAATCTCTCATCCTGTTAACCGCAGGGTCCTTATCTCCCCAGAGGCTACGGCAACCTGAAAGAAGCCATTTCAATTCTTTCATGAAGAAAGATAAAAGCAAGTTTTCGATTAGAAAGCCCAGCAAAGCCTTCTTATTAAATGGTGGTAACAGTAACTAGTTGAAAAGGCAAAACTGTTCTCGAAGGGGGCGGGGGAAAGAGAGAAATTATTATGCATGAGAGGAACCTTGAACGGGGCTGCGAAGACAATCGGAGACAGTGACATTCGAGGAGGCAAAGGGAAGTTTATGAATCCTTGTAACTCCTCACACTTGTTCCACCCAGGTCCTTAATAAACTGCCTCGTTTTATCAAGCATGTTCTCTTAATTATGTGTGCCTACTTTTATCAACTAACATTAACTACATGTCACAATAATTATGCATTCAGGCCCATCTTCTCTGATCTGTCATCGTTCAAAGTGCTTAGGCAGCGCACGCAGAGGTGGGATGTGGCAGGCGGTCCTGGCTTCAGAATAATAGATTTTGTGAGGCTAAGCTAAAAGGAAATTATCAAAAATGACTTCATAGGCTAAGTTTTGATAAAGAAGATAAACACAGACACTAATGGTGATGCCCTGGGAAACAAACCCGAACCATAAAAGCAAAGGAAGATTTTGCTATTTGGAGAAACCTGCTCTAAGGTGAGGGAGAATGAAAAATATGCCTCATATTTTAACTGAATTCTTTCAGTAGGGTGTAGAAGGAGAGATGAAATAATTCAGAGGGTGTTTACACGAAAACATAAACCTGTTTTTCTACCAGCTAAAGTGCCAGGCCATCATTCCTATTATGTCTAAGATATAGAAAAGGCCAGGGAGGGGAGGGAAGATGATACTTAACTCAGTGAGCAAAATTGTTAAAATTTCTTTCACGTTTCGTCCCCTGAATGTAGATCCTATTATTTTTTTTTTAGTTTTTATTAATTTTAAAGTCTGATATAAAGAGAGATACCCCCAGACAAAAATAAACACTCAGGCACAATCTATAAAAAGTCTGGCTTACCCTATCTTCCCAGTCATTGCCTTAAGGTAGTACCTGTGAGTGAATATAACTTTATTCCTCTCACTTTCAGGTACATATTCTAAAAAGCTTCTGAAGGTGCTCTTTATTATGTACCTCATAAAGAAAATACTTTTCCTCGTTTCCCCCAAGAAAATATGAAAATATGATATCTATACATTGACTGTAAAATTTAATTGTCAAAAACCGGAGGTTATCCAAGAAACTACTGTTAGAAAGTGTGGCTTCTTATTAAATATTTTAATGCCAAAATTCTTATATCTGATAGGAAATATCTACATTTTCTAGTAGCTTATTCTGTAGAGAATTCATCCTAATGGCTTCAGACAGAAACCATGTTGCTCAAAACCAGATAAAACAGGAGAATATAACATAGGATGTGTGTGTGTGTGTGTGTGTGTGTGTATTTTGCCACTGTAGCTATAATGAGTAGGTGGTAATATTTGCTTAGAACATTTCTCAGCTAAAATCATCGACTATTTTATATGGGACAGAACTTTAAAGATTAGATTATCACTAATTTATGTGTTACAAGGGACCCAGTACTGCCACAGAAGAAAGTATGTGCCCATGAGGCCACCTTCAGGTAAAATGTGATGGTTTTCTATCCAGCGATGAGTCTTCACTCTATATGTCAAGTATTACTCATAGGACACTGAACACATGACCAGTTTTACTGTTTCCTAGATGTATGGATCTGCCCTGAACAGAAATGCAGGATATTTCTTCTCTGAGCTTTCATCAAAGAGTAGAATGCTGGGACACCTGGGTGGCTCAGTAGTTGAGCGTCTGTCTTTGGTTCAGGTTGGGATCCTGGGATCCTGGGATCAAGTCCTGCATCAGGCTCCCCACAGGGAGTCTGCTTCTCCCTCTATGTCTCTGCCTCTATCTGTGTTTCTCTCATGAATAAACAAATATAAATCTTAAAAAAATACAGAGTAGAATGCCAATCTTTTAGATCTTCTATGCCCACCAAAATCCAAACTGAAGGAACTATGAATCCTGAAGAAAAAAAACTGAAAGTCATTCTCTTCCTTATAAATTAAAAATTCAGCTTCAAATCAGAATGTCCTGCTACAGAGCATGGCTGCTACTGGTCCCGTACATAATTGATGTCATTGAGTTATTTACTGATGCCCTTGACTCAATCTATAGAAGAATACACACAACAAGCAACTCTGTAAGATTCCTAATTGTGGTTTATGCAGTATGGCTGCAGAAGACACTACCCTCTGTATCATTCAGTGTGCCTCATATAAGATCCATATAAGAAATGCTACTTAGAAACCAGCATTCCAAAAAAAATCTGGAGTGCCTGGATGGCTCAGTCGGTTAAGCATCCGCCTTCAGCTCAGGTCATGTTCCTGAGTTCCTGGGGTTGAACCCAGCACCAGGCTCCCTGTTCAGCAGGGAGTCTGCTTCTCCCTCTTCCTTTTACCCTCTCCCTATTCATTCTCTATCTCAAATAAATAAATAAAATCTTTAAAAAAATCTATGCTACCTTGAGAAACTATTAAAGCTTATTCTTATTGATACTAAATTATAGGTAACTAATTTTTTCTAGTTTATTCTTATTTTTTCCTGTATTACAATTATGGCACTTCAAATATTCTGGGAGACAGAGCGTGTTATAAATAACAAAAGGAGGGGTGCCTGAGTAGCTTAGTCTGTTAGTATCTGCCTTCAGCTCAGGTCATGATCCCAGAGTCCCAGGATCGAGCCCCACTTTGGGCTCCCTGCTAGCAGGGAGTGTGCTTCTCCCTCTGCTTCTCACTCCGCTTGTGCTCTTCTCCTCTCTTGCTCTCTCTCTCTCTCAAATGTATAAATAAATAAACCTTTAAAAAATAAAAATTAATAACTAGAGGAATGGTTAAAATGATTGAATTCATTAGAAAATCCCTACAAATTAAAAGGAATACCTGGCACACATTAGCTTAAGTAACAGGTTAAATTATAAGAAGTATGGAGGGATGTGGTCCATGGCTAGTAGTAGCTGCTCAGTGATGTCAGCAGACATCACACCATTCCATCTTTTTGCATCCAATAATATGACCATATTCAAAGATAAGAGGCAGAAGGAAGAAACAGTACCAGCCATGCTCATGTCAGGAAACCAGTATCAGCCAATGTCTCTCAACAGACTTTTGCCCATGCTTCATTGGATGTGATGAGAACACATCATGGCCCCCTCTTGATGCAAGGGGGGTTGGGAAAAGAGAGTACTCAGTTTTCTGGGCCTTGCAGTGGAGGTGGCAATAGAAAGTATAGCTGTATGTGATGGGTAAATTATCAAAGACGATACAAAACAAAACAAAAACAGGCTCTTCCACAGTTATTAGGAAGCCTCAGAAGAGGGTTCTAAGTTATTCAGCATTCAGTTCAGGAAATAATAGAGTACTCCAGTGAGTATGACAGTATTATAAAATAGTTGAGCAAGTTTTGGCTTCATAATCTGGATGGTTACTTTTTTAATGTGTAAATTGTGATGGCACTGCACTATCATTACCCAGGATCCCAAGCCCAGGACATCAATCTTATGATAGTGAATGTAAACCACACAATTAAAGTTCTTAATAATGTCTAATTTCTTTGGCTAAATTCTTGTTAGACTTTACAGGTCATCACTGTTTTTAGATTGTATTATCAATGAAAAAGAATAAAATGGCAACTCTGCTTATACTCTTTTTATTTTTTTGCATAATGTCCCTGCTCTCTTTCTTAGTATTATATTTGATTTGTGTTTTCTTTGAAAAAAAATATTTTTATGTCATATTCCATTTATAAGTGTTTAGTTTAAATTAAAAATGCAATCCATAAACCCACTTATTTAGGCACATGAAAACTATAATATTTGACATTAACCTCAAAATGTGTCAGACATAGTTCAAAAGATTTTATTCACATTTTCTGATTATATCATCACAACAGCCAAATAAGAAAGGTACTATAAGTATCTCCATTTTATGGCTGAAAAAAGTGAGGCTTACAGGTTTAGAAGCTACTCAGCTAGTAAACTGCTAGGTCTAAATTCAAAAACAGACTCATCTGATCACAAAGCTTTCTTTCTTAACCATTCTACCAATAAGTAAGTAAATGGAGTAATCAGTTAAAATTAAACGAAGTACAGCCTTCAATGAAATGGAATTTTAAGGCATATTCATGGTCTAAGAAGAAGTAAGAAATCCAAATAAAACCAATACAATGTGATGGATTTATTGAAGATAAACCTTTGGGAAAATTCAAAACAATTCTACATTTGTATCTATGATAGAGTACAATAAAGGCTTATCTCTAGAATAGTGACTGGAATCAGAATGTTCTTAATTACTGTAGTTTCTGAGAAAAGAAAGATAAAAATAGATTTTATGAAAGATGAAAACCAAAAGAACATTCTAGTAAATATTCAGCCAATAAGCAAATTCAATTAATATTAAAGCCCTATTCAGTTAAAGTTATATATATATATATATATATATATGAAACATGAGATTCCCATTCCTTCCATAAGTGCAGAGCTCACAAAAACAGCTGTAAACTTTCATTGAAGAAACAGATGAAGTAGTGAACTCAATGAACATTTGATTTTCTGGTAACATTCCCACTAGAATTCTTGATTGCAGATACCATGTGCATGTTGGGGGCTACTGAAAGTTCACATTAAGAGAAGTGTGTGACTCTTGGTGAAAGACCTCAGTCTACACCAAAATCTAAATAAAGTAGTGCACTGTCTCCCCACATCCTTACCTTCTTCTCATGGCACTTATTTAAGCTAGAATTTTAAAAATTCATTTACTTGGTTTCAAATTTCGGTTCCAAATACTAGCAGGTTTTTGTTTTAACTCTCAGATGAGGTAATAAAAATTAAAACCTCACTATCCAAGAAAATGAAACTTTTAACTCAGTCTATGGCAATATGTCTTCTGGTTCATTCCAAATGGATATTTATAGATATCTATCCTCAATTCTAGACCATTTTATGGAAAAAGAAATAGGTAGTTTGGTTCTTGCCAGCCTTTCATTCTGTTTGAGAAATTAGATATTTTGCCCAGCTTTACTGTCAGTCTCTAAAGTGATAAAATTGCTTAGTAATTTCTAATTACTAAGATTTAGGTGCAGAGTCTGATGCAAAGCAGATTCAAACTTATTTGATAAAACAGCAACAGTGAAGAAGTTTGCAGAGACTTGAACTGATAGCGTGGTACAGCCATTATAGACTGTGATAACACATTGTTTTATCCTCTGTTCCTCAAGAATGAGTCTCTTTCTTATACTTTAAATCACTTCCCGAAACACAAGAAGTTTTCCTCAGCTCATTTGTGTTAAACCGGTCTTTTTTTTTTTTTTTTTCAGCAAGATGCCATCCATTTTCATACACAAACAGGTATTTATCTCACTCCTGAAGATCGCTGGGATATATTATCAAGTAAATTGTGTTCAGAATATGCATCCAGTCCTAATTTAGATGTTTGAAATTTTTTTAAATATTGTATGTTTGTTTATCCATGTGTCTATCCATCCATCCAACTAACTTTAGGAACAGTGAATATGTGATGTGCTCTGTAAGGTGGTTTCCCTTCAGCCTCATCCCACATGTAAGAGGGCTTGCTTGGCTCTGAAAGTACCCAAGCAAGCAAATATAAACATATTTCTGCATATAAATAAATGATCCTTTAAAAGAGTAATCACTTCAATTGAGATATTGATAATGTTCTTGAATTTTTATATTTAAGCCTTTGTAGGAAATTCAACTTACTGCATAATTTATCAGCCACCCTCTTTTTCAGTTAAGACTATTAGTACAGAAATGGTAGAACTGTTCAGAATCATAGAGGGAATCTAAAATAGTTTCTAGCCTCCAGAAGTTGATAATCTTGTGGGAAGACAGGAAAATAAATATGTAATCCCATCTAATACTTAAGGCATTTCAAGTGATGTGGAAAGAGTGATATAGATGCAGTCCTTAGACTGGAAGTCTTCAGCAAGGGCTTTCCAAGGTAAGATGGTATTCTAGCTGAATCTTACAGGATGAGTTTTATTTGGCCATAAAAATATGTGAAAAAAGCACCCTGTCACAGAGAATACCACCAGGACAGATATTAAGGGGAGGGAGGCAGGGAGCTATGACCAGTTTAGTATGATTGAGTATAATGTATGGGGTGTAGTAGTAGAACCTGGGATGGAGACTCTATGCATGGTCAGCTTAGGGCATTTGAAGAAAATAAAAATGTACCACAGATCAAAAGGAGCCAGTGAAGGGATTTAGGGGGAAATGGAATAGTTAGGTTTTAGGTTTGCATTTTAGAGTGATTGCTAGGACTGCATCATTGCTGCAGGTTAACTAAGGAAGAAAAATTAGAGACAAGATCTTCCAGTCAAATATAAGAAGGAAGAGGAGATTCTCTGAAGAGCCCTCCCTCTCTCCCAGTGGGATCTGCCCATGCAGTCGGCCCTTGAATTTGTGGGTTCCTTGTTCACACCTGGTTCTGGACTTGCATTCCCTTCCTCTTTTCTCCTCCCCTTCATGAGGTAAGCATCATGCACCATTCCTTGACCTATAACCTGACTTCGCTTCTTTAATCTTCTCAATTCTTTAAGATCCCAGCCCACTCCTACCATCTTCTTTCTCCTGAAAAGGCAGAATAAAAAAAGAAGCAAATAAGTTGCATTCCTTAAAAAAAAAGTTGTATTGTAAATTCCTAGCACTAATCATATGTCTATGTATTTCTCATACCTAACTATTCTAAAAAACATATAGCCACAGTATGGCTCTATGTAATTAGTTTCCTTACATTTTATGCTTATCTAGTGATATCAACATTTTAGGATAAAAATAAGTTTAGTAGATACATATGCAACACCAGCCATTGACATAAAGAATACATAATGAAATAGTTATATTTCAAGAGAAAAATAAGATGATAAACTTTCAAGTATTTCAAGTAGAACATTAGAAGAGAAACAATACAATTATACATATGGGTGTGCACACTCATACATACACACATACGAACTACGCAATAATGATTTTTCTATTTTAAGCTATGTTGTTGAGCTTACTGGGTTACTAGAAGAATCTTTATAAAAAGCACCCTAAAAGCACTGTGGAGACTTATGACCAAAAAAAAAAAAAAAACTACTACTATATAGCTTTCTGTGTGGAACCCATAATGTCCTTCATAGAGACCATCATGTATTGGGACACATATGCTGTTTTCCACTATTTCTTTGATTAGCCCTCATTCTTGCTCTTCAGGGTTTCTATCATAATACAAGAAAATAAAATTTTAAGCCCAGAAGGATTTTTACAGTAATGCAAGCTATTGATCGGTGCAATTTTTTTCAACCAGAGCTTTACTATTGCATCCAGATTCCTTACAGCTCCAATATGCCCAGTGGGTTAATATTAGGTAAGATACAAGCTGTTAGAAAACTACCAGTAAATTTTTTTCCCCTCAATGTTGCTACCTATTTCAAGCTCCTATGGGGCAGTAAAAAAACTTTATTTCTTTTTCATCCAAACCTCAGACTTTAGATATACTTTGAGTGATAAAAATCAGTCATGAAATATTAATTCAAACCACGATTTTCCTGTTGGCTAACCCTAAAACATTTATTTTAATGGGCATATCCATGTGCATTGTCCAGCCCCAAAAGTAGAAGACCATGGGTGAGCTATAAATAATCGTTGCTACTGCATTCTTTAGTTGACTATCTTATCTTTCCACCATCTGCCTCCCCCAGCCTCTGCTTTGAATTTTCTTTTGAATTCTGGTCTAGTCTCTACAGACCATCCTCTAGTTCAGAGGCAACTTTATAAGAAGCTTAAGCTTCAAGGTCCCTCATTTGTACAGATCATGGACTTGAATGAGGTACTAGCAATATTTTCATAAAAGCTTTATTTTTAGATACACTAAAAAGTAAGAAATTTTGTTTTTCAAAAAGAACTTCCCCTCCCATATTTGTATAAGCTTTGGACCTCACAAAACCTGTAACTGTTCCTTACTTCATACCTACACTGGCTTTCTGGCTGAGGTTCCCCTTGTAGGACTCTTATCTTTTCACCTCCACCAGCTGGGTTCTGCTCACTGAGGTCCACAGGTGTATTCTAGCATGACCAAGGTTCTTCTAGGTTTCTGGACATAATGCCACACCACACAGCTCTGGATCCTGCTTATCAGTATAGGAAAATGACCACCTGAGCTACAATAAATAATATAAGACAAATATTCCCCTAAAAGCAAGTACATGTATAAAATACAGAATTAAAACCCCCAACATAGGATAGAAATCAGTTTACTTTCATTATCTGCAGCTAATTTCTCTGGAATGTATCCTAGTGTCCTATGAAACTGAGAAAAAGAAAACTACTTCTCATGCCAGACATAAATAAATATCTTTCTCTGAGTAACAAGGTTTGCCATGGATCTGGGGTCTTGAAAGTGTGTTTGTTTCTGCCCAAATGCTTGGCACCATCATAGACTACAGCCTGAGTTGATAAAACTGTGCATGTGGGGCTGTCCACCTGCAGAATGGCAGGTGGAAAATTATTCAGGAGAAGGAGTTTAATTGGTGACCTTTAAAATAATGATTCATTACCTTAAAACACTTTTATTATGTCAGCATGAGTGCTTCAATTGAAACTAATATATTTAAATCAAAAACAGTAGGTCTTATTTAACCTATCTTAAACCAAAAGGGTGCATTTAAAATTTTTTTGGAATTCTTTATCTTTCCTTTCTGGTCCCCCATTCCCCTTTCTTCTTTTTCCTTCCTTCTTTTCTTTTCTCTTCCTTCTTCCCTGCCCCTCCATTAAGCCATGCTTTTGTTACTTGGGCAGTCTCCATTTATTCATTTGCAGATGAAGTGGTATCTGCAGAGTAGAGTCTAATCCTAAACAGTCAAATCCTCTCTCCATTTCCTGGAAACAAATGGTCAAATTGACTTAAGAATAAGTTTTCCACCTGGCAAAGAAGTAAGGCAGACCAGCATTCTTTTTTTGTTTTTTGGTTTGTTTGTTTTTTTCTTTAAAGAGAGAGTGTCTGTTCAGGTGTAAGTGGGAGGAGGGACAGAGGGAGAGAGAATCTCTAGCAGGCTCCACACTCATCGCAGAGCATGATGCAGGGCTGGATCTTGGGGCCCCAAGATCATGACCTAAGCCAAAATCAAGAGCTTCAAAGCTCAACAGGCTGATCCACCCAGGAGCCCCACCCTTCCCCATTCATTTTTTAAATCTTTTATTAGCTACTACATGGGGCCAATTGGATATGTAAGGAAGTAATATATGTAAGGTTCTAGAACTTAATAAAGGTTAGTTTGTTGTACTCTTTGTCACAATCTAATATTGGGTCCTCCATAATGACCCAAAGAGAAGAGAATCATGGCACATATTACATGCCCAGCCTAAAGGCAATCCTAGGTCTTACATTTAGCCTGGAATTTGCACAGAAAAAATGACTGAGAAAGTTGGCAACCCATTAAGCAATATGCTGAATGTGTTGTATGACCCACAAAAAATCAGATTCCCACATGCTAACATGGATCTGAACCTAGTGCAGACATATGCAAGAAGGCAGCTACTCTAGTACCAAGAAAATAAATGGCTGGGCAGAAGCTATATTTACTAGGACATGTTTGTGATTTTCAAAGCAAAATTTTGTGACCAGTTTTCATTATATTCCGGGCTATGTAACTTTTTATGGCATACACATTTATAAATAAAAGCATGAGAGCCTCTAAATCACTGACTTAGGCTGAAATGATGCCTCTAGGGTTTGGGATTATAAAAAAATAAAAAGAAACCGAGCAGGGATCATAAGGCAATATCCTACAGGAAGCAAATTGATACCTGGGATTACAGTAGCAATTCCTTTCTGGCATTCAGGAAGGAACATATTTTAGATAAACAAATGGGCAGAACATTTTGGATCTCTGTAAATAGATCTGAAAAGTCAGGCAAGAGCCTTTCCCTATATGGGTACAAATGACATCATTCATAACCTTTTGAGCAATTGGTGCATTTGGAAGAGCTATAATTTGCAGATATGATACTACAGTTGAACTATTCATGCTATTTCATATTATAGTCCTATAATGTGGCAGATTATAAGAAAGACATTTTTTTCCCAAATTTTCATTATTCTTTTTTTAAATAATAGAATTTTACCTGTAATACTGCCACACTAATATAGATACATGTCTTTTTTGATCTGAAAACAATAATAAGTACTGATTTATTTCCATATCAGTCTTTTCTGATAAATGTCATGATTGCTATTTTCTGTAGTGGATGTACAGATATGGAAGTTAAGTGATACACTAAAGAGATCTTAAAGCATAGTCATTTTCTATTTTTTAGTCACAGGTTCATCAAGTATCAGTATACAAAGTAATGAGTGGGGAGTTTGGGGGAGCTTGAAATGAGAATGGACACACTGTGTTAGTCCTTACAGAATTCAGAAACTATAGGAGAAAGATGTTATACACATACTTAGGATGTAAGAAACAACTTAATATGCCTATGAGAAATGTACAAATACGAGCCCATAAAGTTCTAAAAGAAGTCAAAAGTATGTCCAAGATAGCTCAAAAGGGCCTTGCGGGAAAATTTCACTTAATCTAGACCTTAAATTATAATCAGAATTTTGAAATAAAAAAAATTTGGTGTGATGTATTCTAAGAACTTGTTTTTAGGTAAACTTGCATCTGTTCCTGTTGGATAAAAACTCTGAGAAGTAAAATCAGAATCTAACAAACGGAGAGAAATCCTTTGACTTTCATGCTCATAAATTTCCCCAATTATTTCTAATCTGGTGCAAAGATCAAAGTATACTAGGGATAAGAAATAGTATGAGCAAAGAATAAAAAATCATTAACTCTCTACTAATTACTGCACTTGAGTCCTGATGACTAGAAGTGGCAGGGTGGAGTAAGTAGTATTACTGACATCATCTGGGGGAACTCTGTGTCATGTCCAGGGAGCACTGTAGCTTCAGATAAGAACACATATCCCCTATCTCACTTAGCTGAGTACTTATTTCAAAAGGCATCAGAATAAGAGACATCAATAACAAATTACTACATGTTTGTTACATTTCCTTTTTTTAGTACATTTTTGCATTTACCTAACCATGAAAAACACTGTTTTGATTTTATCTGAATATACATTCATCTGGATGGGGTGCAGGATTTAAATTGGTTGTGCTGCTTTGATAAAGTGCATAAATTACTCTCCCCTTTATTCATGCCATTCCCTTTCATTATTTATAGTTATGCTCACCGAAGAGAACAAATAAATCCTATGACGACACTATACAAGCCCCTGTTGGAAATATTATGTGTTCACATTCACTAATCCTTTTCACAGGGTGAAGGCATTACAAACAGCTCCTCATCCCTGTGTTTCCACTGTGCGCTTAGGGTCACCAGTGGCCATGTGCATAAACAAATGTTACTACTGGTGAAAAGCAGACACTTGGGACCTGGAGAAAAACAGAGGGTAGTGGTGTTTGATACATGAATAACTGTAAATACAAATTCCCATCTACTTAAAAATTAGTTGTAGGTTTATTACTAAAACAACTTTCCCATTTACTCATGTTAATAACTCCTGGGTTTGAAAACATGATCTTGGGTCAGTGCTGGTATATATCACATTCTCAAAGGTAACAATTTAAATATCAGTGAATGTAAGATATATCTGACTACAATACTTTGCATAAGCAGTGCAAAAATATTCAGAACCAACAGGAAAAAATGAATTTGTGTACTCAATTTGAATAGAATTAGTGAATCAGGACCATACAAACTAAACTTGGGTGTGAAGGAAACACATCTAGAGAGACAAGGAGCAGGATGAGCAAGGGTTGCCGGAGGAGGGAGGGAAGGGGGAGATGTGGGAGGACCAAGCAAATAGCCTCTTTATACATTGAGATGGTTTTGAGAATAATAATGTACTGGTTTCTTTTTTTTTTTTAATCCAAGTAGCTATTGAAAATTGTAATGATTTCAGTCTAAAAAGCAATGCTGGAAAGCCTCTTCGGAGATTGCCAACTCCCACTGTGCAGAAACACTGTGTCCCTGCATGCTGGTGTAATGGAGACAAACAAAAGAAACACTTCAAGGAAAGGGGAAGCAGAAAAGGGAGGGCAAAAAAGCACAAAGTATATGGCTCCCAGAAAAACATAAGAGTTTTAGCAATGACCAGAAGCAAGCATAACAACCCCCCAAGTTTGAAACTGATGTAAGTTAATAAAAAGCTCAACAATTTAAGTAATATATTATATAATGATATTCTCATTCAAAATAACAGTAACTTATTACCAACAATAATAATCTAGTCCTACTTTCAGTGATACCCATTCCCCACGCTAAAACAGGCCACTTTGATTTTGCCTTTTCAGACACTGTAAAGGCTCCTATTGGGAGCAAATATATAGGAAAGATTATTAATATGGCAACACGTTGCTCTATTGCTTCTGTCTGCTTGGATGTATCTCCCATTTTTCCCCTCTTTTGGCAAAATAAATGCTTTAAAAATCAACATATGTAACTACACAATGAGAGTATCCTAATTATGATGATTCTCCTTAGTTATCTCAGTTCCTATAAAGGTTAAATATGGTTTATTATCTCCAGATTCTGACCATTATAAAAAGGTCAATAATAATTGTTTATTTGCTTTCAAATTTACTACTGTAAAACTTTTGTGAGATGGTGAAAAACAATATTGCATGTACTTTCTAGAAAAACTTATTAAGATCAACATTTTAGGAAAATATACTTAAATTCATTTTTATCTCAGATTCTTTTAATCACAGTGTCTATTTTTAAAAGTCTGAAATGAGAAAGACTAACTCTGCTTAGTGCCATTATTTCTATACCAGGAACTTGTGCTTCTTGCATATTCATTATATGTCTTTGTATTGTAAACCGACTTATAATTTTTAACTATTTTATTCATCTTTTTATAAGGTTTATTAGTAAGTTTCATTAGAGTATTTTGGTGTTGCTACATTTCATAAATGGTGCAGTTCATATGAAGCATCTATTTCTTATAGCCAGCAACTCAGCCCCTGATCAGATCACACTCAATCCTTCTGATAGAAGATTCTCATATTTCTGTTTGGAAAGTAAATGATGATATCTGAAAACTTTGAAGAAAGGCATTTCAGGCTAAAACATGGGGAAAACATGGCAGCCAAAAATGCTATATCACCAATGCCACCAAAATTATTTTCAAGGTCACAAAATATTCTGAGAATAAGCTATGTTTTAAGGTTTTGGGGTTTTTTTAAGAGACACGATCTTCATTATGCCAGCATAGTATCACTGTTACAAAACCTGATTCTAAAATTTACCAATGTATGGATCTTTCATTATTATACAAAAGTATTTTACCAATGGGTACAAAATATCATCAAATAATACTCTTTCATTTGGTCCACTTAAATAATACTTGTTTAGTACAATATTATTATACTTAATATCTGAGTAGCTATTAAACACATCTGACTATATGTAAGGAGAATAACAAAGAACAATACAGGAACTCAGCTCTCATTGTTAGTCCCTGTTTATGTTTCTTTATAAAGAAAACCTTGTTTTGTTTAATATTATTGAAGAATTTGAAAGACCTAGCTGTTAACTACAGGCAGATACATTCTTATTCATAATACCTAAATGTTTCATTTTGATATCTCTTGTCCCTTTTCTTTTTAATTATTTATTATTAGTGCTAGCATATTATATACAATATAATGGTAGTTATTATTACATAATGGTTAAAATTTATGAAACATTTGCCATGTGCATTGCGCTGTTATAAGAGCTTTAAATATCCTGACACATTTAATTCTCACAACAACCTGAGAGATGTATTTTATTATCCCAGTTATGTAGATGGAAGGTTAAATAACTTGCCCAAGAGCAAATGCATTTTAATTGAAAGTCAGAATTAAACCTAGGCAATTTGACTTGTGCATATTACTTCTAGTATTGATAAGTCAGTGCTTTCGATGCCTAAATATATCTATATTCATTTGAATATTTTCCAATTGCCATATAATTTTACACAGTAGTTCCAAAGAGTAAAATACATATGGTTTACCAATAAAAGTGTAATATTTCTTTTAGAGGAACTGTTATGCCCATCCTCTGAAAATAAAATTTCCAAAGGTAGAATGTAGAAAGAAAAAGTGAGGGAACTTCTGATTGACCTCAAGAAGAGAGAAAGCGGTAGAGGCCACCTGAAGGACTCTAAAGAACAATGGATTTTAGCCATTTCCTTCCTTTTCCTTTTCTTCTGGTGGTATTAATAGGGGCTATAGTTTGTGTTATTCTTGTTTCTTACTTTTTATTTTTAAAAAGGAAGAAAAAGAAGTGTTTGTCAGTTAACAACCATTAAGGGGCAGAGGCTTCTATTTTACTGTTTTCTTGCAAGATACAATTATTTTTCCTAGAACACAAGTTTTTTAGCGGGCACTTAAGTGGCAAATTCTCTTTTCATCATGATGCTTCTTTACAGGACAATTTGGGAGAGTGGTTACTCATCCCCAGCTCAGCAGTGGGTTGCTGGCTAAATAATTAGTAGGTCAGTCTGAAAAAACAACTCTGATAACAGTAGAGAACTCTAGGTGATGATGTTCTGTGGTAGTCTCAGCCTCACCTATAAATCTACTTGTGGTCTTTCACACCTGGAACTGAGTTTCGTTTACATTCAGATTAGAAGCAGTAAAGCAACCTGGGAAGTTAGAAATACACAGTCTGTGCTCTCTAGAAGCTCACAACCTAGAGAATGTGTGAGTGGCACAGACTGAGAAAGTTCACTATAGCTCTGAGGGACTGTGCAGGATTGTGAAGGATGGTAAGGTCACATAATCCCAGAAGGGGCAAGAGCTGAGACAGGGTAATTAGGAAGACTTCACACAAGAGAGGACTTGTATCTGGGCCTTGTAGAAGGTTTTGTCACTGAGCCAACCAAAGAGAACACGGAGAGGGATGTGCAGAGATGAAAACATTTCTTGCCAGAAGAAAAATAAAACAATCCAATCAATTTCACTTGTGCAGAAATCAGTTCTTAGAAACTACTTACAAACTCCAGCAGAGCAGAAGGTTTCTCATCCATTCCCAGCAAGTCTGTAATCCCACATGGGGCTCTCCTCGCTCATTTGCCGAGACTATGAATATGGGGCAGTAGTGGTGAGTCATTCAGCGATGACTTTAACCCCTCAGCCCTCCTTCTTTTAGTCACAGCACCTTCCTCCCATTTTGCTGCTCCTGTGTTTGGAGTTCTGGTGAGCAGGGTGCTTGTGGCTTTAAAAATGCAAAATGGTTGCCAAAAAGAACAGTTTTGCCATGTAGCAAATGTTCATACTCTGCAATGCTAATTTATGTCCTTTCCTATAGTTATACAGGTTACTATGTGCCATGAATTAAACATTAATGAAAATTATTCGATGATACTATTAGGGAATATATTGAGAAATAGATGTTTTCTTACAGGTGTTGACATTTTTAAGGGGGTTACATTTTTCCCCCAAGAACTGAAAAGCCACAGAAATGGAAGCATTTGGAAAATGCAACTATTGAAAAACTTAGCATGAGTAATTTTCTGTTTCCTAATTTGGGTACCAGTTACATGGACATGTGCCGTTTGAAAACATTTACCAGTTCTACACTTATATGACAGGTACACTTTCATTTATGAATATTACATATTGATAAAAACTTTAAGAAACTTTAGCATTAGCAATGAAATTAATACATTCAAAATGCAGAAATAGAATCATATTTTTCAATTTCAAATCTAAAATAAAATAAATAGGAGAAAACCAGATAAATAGGAGAAAACCCTTCCCCACATAGAAATAGATTTTTTTCATCTCTTAAAGAAATTCAATCAATCATAATAGGTATTCTGGATAGGTGATGCTAAGGGGAAATTCCCCAAAATATATACTATCAATGAAGTATGAATTGCTATTTTTAAAATTTTTACTTGAGCTCAATACATTGCTGCTTTTGTTTCCACTTTTGTGTTTCTTTCTGTAAAACTGGAAGGAACTAGAGGCTGACAGGTAGTTTACGTGGCATTTAACAACAGAGAAGGAGGCTCCATCAGGCAAGAGTGGCAATGAGCTGAGTGACTTTACAGAATACTATAGGTGGGAAAATTACCTTGATGCTTTCTACTTGTGCTGATTTTTCCTTCTGCTGACACTTCTGATGCTCTGAAAGTTGCTTTGCTCACATCCTCTGCTACTGGTGTCAAAGCACACTCTCAATCTTCACATGCCAAAAAAGGAGGAAAACCTTATTTCAATGCCCAAAAGACTTAGCTCCTGTCAAAGATATTCATTTAACACTCACAGTTGGTCTATGGCAACTTGAAGACGTTGTCTTAAAAAGTAGGGCTGGTGGGGGCTGGGGTAAAGAAGAAAAGGCCTGACTTTCTAGGGAAATCTCATATTTTCCATATCCTGAAGGCATTTAATAAAAAGAGGCTCCATACTCCTAAATGAAGGGGGCAATTCAACCATTATTTACAAGAGCTATGATTCTTCTGAAAAGGAGTCAGTTAACCAACATAATAAGTTCATTACAGTTGACTAAGAAAGGGAATATTTTAAAAACAAGAAGTTTATAATTTGCAAAGCTTTCTCTTATAAAAATAACTGTCATTTAATCTTATTTCCTATGTAGTTTTGGCCAGCTAGAGCTAATAATTTCACAATAAGAGAAATCATCACCAACATTAATGGCAAACTTTGAATTTTCTTAATGTTTCAGGTACTCCAAGTACCACCAAAAATATGATCATTCAAAAATATATGTGGCATTCAGTCCTAATCTACATGAAATAAGCACATAAAAGTCCAAGTCATTTATAAAAGGTAATCAAATATTTTAATCGAGATTTGCTATCTGGCTAAATGGCAGACAGATGACAAGCCATTCTCTTATTTACTCTGACCACTTACACATTCATGTTGCATGTTCATTTCAGACCATTTATTCATCTTCCCCCTAGCCCACCCCTATATTCTTCTCCAGTGGCCTTGTTTGTACCATCCTGAAATCTATCCCAGAACATAGTAAAGTACACAAACTTAGTTCATTGAGGCCTTCTCTTTCCATCGGCTATTTTTAAAAACTGTGTATTTTACACAATAAATCCTAATTCAGCCAATAACAGTTCATTCAAACAGCATCTGAATTTTAAAATTGGCTCCTTTTCAGACAATTAGTTGGGGTGCCAATTTCCCAGTCAAATAAAATCATTTTTCCATTAACATTTTTGGTTATATAATCTGCTATACAAATATAATACTATTAAAACTCAATGTGCAAATTAAGTCCCTAGAATATCTCAGTTGCCAATTTGGTCAGATAATTCCAAGCATACATTTTGCTGTCATTTAAATTGGAGATTTTTCTGCTGGCTGATTACTTTCTCAGGGTGAGAATGTGGCTGAAGAGCCCAGTGCATGTCTCAGATTTTCCACACTTTGTACACATGGAAACTGTCTTTGGGCTGGGACTCTCTCCTCTGTCTGTAGAGCATATTGTACTTACAGCCCTGCCTTTCCTCCTTCTAGGCTGCCAGACACATTTGCCCAAAATGAGTCACTCAGTCTTTGATTTTTTGCATGTAAGTTTGGCCTGTCTGATGTTGTTTGCACAGCCATGCCACATTGTTAGAAGTTGTGATTCAATGTGTCCTTGGAGCTTTTCTTTTGCCAGCCCTGCCTACTCTGAGTGTCCCCATTTCAGCTCACTGTTGAGCAGCTGACTCAGGGCTTAAAGTGAACCATCCCCCATGTTTGCCCAGTTCCCATGCTTGCTGCTGTGCTGATCTTCACTTCACAGTTATAGGCCCAACTGGGGGCACACTTTTAGTAATCTCGCTTTCCCATTTATGTCACATATGTCTTGCAGGTGATGCGGGAAGCTGCCTGCGACATCTGTGACAGATCCAGACCTCCCAACCATATGGGAGGTTGGACAGTACCAAACATTTGATTGGATCCAGAGTTTGGTGCCACATTTATTGCCAACCTTCCAAAAGGCACACGGGCCATCTTGAGTCGATTTCTATTTCTTTGTTCCCAAAGCTACAATTCAGAGTAGTTTGATTTTCAACAACATCAGTAATACACAACACTGTTACCTACAGATTATTGGTTCTACCATTTTTCAGCTCCATTCCTGGACAAATTATTAATGTCTTTAAGGCTCAGTTTCCTTATTCATAAACTTATGAAAATAATCATTTTTGCTTCACAGAGATAATATAAAAGATAAAATGGAAATATTAATATACACAAATCCTCAAGAAATGTTAGTTATTGGAGTACACATGATAAAACTATGTTCTTTGGGCATTAGTATAGCATGTGTAACTTGCGAAAAGTATGTTATACTTAGTTGATTAGCTTTTATTTTGTTCCTTGTAATTTTCATTAAACCTCTCTTGGACATTGTAATAACATAAGTCTCCAATAGTTGCTTCTGTCCCTGGACATACTAAATTATTTTAGCCCATTTCACACTTCCTTCCCAAATACCACTAACACTAATGTTCCACGGTCTTTATGAAGGAGGGCAAGAATTCTCTACTGAACATCCTAATTCATTAAGAGTTCTTTTTTTAGGATTATTTATTTATTCATGAGGGACACAGAGAGGGAGGCAGAGACATAGGCAGAGGGAGAAGCAGGCTCCTTGCGGGCGCCTGATGTGGGACTCAATCCAAGGACCCCAGGATCACACCCTGAGCCAAAGACAGAAACTCAACCACTGAGCCACCCAGGTGTCCCTCATCAAAAATTCTTAAAGTCACTCAGATCCTCTTGGACTTCCCATTGTGGGTCCATCTTTCTGCTACTCATTTCTGAAAACCAGAGTCTAAGACTGTTTATCTAGACCCTCACTCAGTTCCATGTGCTTGACCTCTGGGTCTAGTTAAAACTACTATCTCTAGTTTTGTTTTGCAGACTGACTTGTAACTATCATATCATCTAACTTCACAATATCCTCAAAAAGAAAAAAAAAACAATATTCTCACATTAAATAGAAATGAAAAGGATCTTAAAAGGGCTCTTGTCATCCACGGAAGGAACCCTTTTCTGCATGTTGAGTGGTTTGCTGAAAGACTTTTGGTAAAGAAGATCTTATATGTTTAGTTGATATCCTTTCTGATGTTATTAAATCACTGCTGTTTACACTGTGGGAAAAGTGCCTACGTGGCAGTCAAATATATCATGTAGCTTATTATGAATACATGGGCTACATTTTTGCATGCCGACCTGCAAAATGTTGAAAATAACTATAATGTCATTCTCAAATTTTACCTTTTCCAATTGAAACATCTTCAGTTCTCTCATTCTCAAATGAATTCTATCCCTTTCCCCATTTGAACGGAGTACTTCATTTAGTTCTTAAGCATATATAACTATACTTTCTTTGTAGAAATATGTACTTTGTAACATAACATGTTGTCCTAAAGGTAGTGGATATGACTCCTCTCCTTGTTCTACATTTTTTCCCCATGGCCTATTTGCCCTGGTCACTTTTCTGTGAAGATTAAGATTTGGTGCATGAGTTTTAGCACTGCTGTCACAAATGTGTTACTCATTTGAACTTATCTTTGGTAATAAACTCCTTATCTGATTTCTTGTCTTTATATACTTTTTAGATGTGGATAGTACACCGAGTTGTACACTAGTAACATCCCATGACTCTTGCCTTTCTCACTGTAACCATTTTAAATTATAAATCACAATTCCCTTTTTTTTATCCCTCCATCATTTTTTTAACTATTTATCTCTAGAGTCCCTGGGCATGGAATTATACTCATATTTCTCTGAACTCTTTGAACACTACCAACTGGAATTGTAAGGTGATCATATTTGACTATGCATTCATGTGAATATTTAAAATTCTAATATAGAAATGTGATTTTCTTTCAAGGTTGACATGATTTCTACTCCAAGTAGAAGTTCTTATATGATACAGTAGAATTTATCACACTGCTTCCTCACCCTTATAAGAGGCTATGAGAGTAAAAACACATCAAATGAATTTTAGATTACTTTTATATAACAAACAGTGCTGTTCTTCATCATTGACTATGCCACTGGGCCAGTCCTATTATTGATAACAGAAAGCTTAAGGTACATCTTCCTTTCAGCTGGGCTTGGATTCACACACACATATACAAACATGCTTTCTCAATAATAATATTTATTAATAATAATATTATTACTTTAAGCATTTCAGGTTTATTAATAAATCATGTAAATATAATATTTTGGGTTTATTTGTAAATAACCATATAAAATATGACTGATTTTGACATACACATATATTCATATCCATGATTTGTGTGTATGGATATATAAGTGATTATATATGTATGTATATTTGTAAAAATATTCATTCTGTATCTGATCCTTTCTTTCCTCTGTTGTTTCTTCCTTAGAATTACTGGCCACTTTGTTGGTGCAGTTTCATATTTTCACTAGGCCACAAAACTTGTTCATACTTGCTTCTATAACTCCATTTTCCTATATATGTTGTGGTTACTAAACTGAGTAGTATCCAGCTTATAAAATATTGATTGGAATTATTTATCTTTCTTAAATGTTATTTTAAATTAGTTTTAATCAGATCAGTGAGTCTATTGTAAATATACTTTTCCTGGTGTTCTAAGAAAAACTCTAACACCACTCAGGTGGCAATTTGAATTTATCAGCTATGGGCCACAAAAATAATAATTACAGTTTTTTCTGTCTTGATAGTACATTCTCCTTACCTATTCAAAATAATGGCCTCACACTGGAAAAAAAGACATGAAAATATTGCCTGTGTCCTCAAAGACTTCAGTTTACTTCCCAGGAAAACAAATATTCTATTCTTCTATAATACTTGTGCAATTATTTAACAAATCTCCATTGAGTGCCTCCTCTGTGGCAGTCATTCTACTGGCTAGACATGCTGGTAAATCTGCCATAATGAGAAGGAGTTAGTCCCTTAGTCTACTGGCTATTTTGACATATTGTGGATAATTAATAGTTGCAGTAGGACAGGACTTCAGGTCCAAAGCCAAATTCTACTTCAGATAGTTAGATCCCTTCAAAGCCTGCCACTGACCTTTGATTTAACTCATCCTCCAGAATTTTCTCAGGAGTATGCCAAGACTATTTTTGTTATACATGATCAGATCTAACTCAGATTTGACTCCTTAAAGAACAGGATGGATCCTTACTTTGGTAAGACAGATGGATTGGCTGTTGTTCCCATGTAGGGAACTTGAGAGTCAAGAAAGTAACATCTCCTACTAAAAGATTGCTATCTGTCTTCTGCTTTCAGGTATTCATATCTATAAATTTTCATAGTCTTATTGTTAAAGAAATCCTATATTCCCCAATTGTTTCTATTGACATCTTGCAATTTATGACCATCACCAGTGTTATAGCAATACAAAAATACTTTCAGAAGTCAGCAAACCACAAACTTAGCCATACATATTATGTCAGCATTCTACCAACACAGCTCTACCTCCAGGCAGTTTGCGTGGGCTCTGATACAACTCCTTGGCGTTCCTAAATTTAGCTGCTCTGGGACAAATATATCTTTTTTTGTTGCTCACAGTTCTGATTTTTCTTTCATTGTCAGTTTCTACACACATGAGGGCTAATGGCAATAGTCATAGTGATTAAATCTGCATGATAGGTGGCTATCCAAAAAATGATCTAGTTGCCACTAGCAATGGTATTCAAAGCTAGGGTCCTCCTAGGATCTTAGACATCAACATGTCTTTGGGAGTATTTTTTAAAATTCTTACTTCTGAAAGAAACATCCACCATTTCAAGAGGACAACACCATTCTACACTACTTTGGGATCACTAAAAAGAGCATAGAGCAAAGACAAAAGTGACTTCTAAAAACAAACATCAAAGATTTGCACAGAACAAAAGTCAGTAATTATTTATACATTAAACTAAGCATAATCAACATTACAAAGCCATAGGGCTTGAACTATTATTGCAGTGTCCCATAAGATTTCCTTGTCTCCAGTGTGCATGTGGTCTTTCCTGCATAAACTACTCCTACTCAGGTATAATTATCTATAATAATTACATTTCCTCATATAATGCCCTAATTTTCAAGATGGCATCCCTGGCCATGTCAATCACTGATTTTTTTTTAAAGATTTTTTTTAATTTATTTATTCATGAGAGATACAGAGAGAGAGAGAGAGAGGCAGAAACACAGGCAGAGGGAGAAGCAGGCTCCATGCGGGGAGCCTGATGTGGGACTCCATCCCAGGACTCCAGTACCACGCCCTGGGCCGAAGGTAGGCGCTAAACCGCTGAGCCACCCAAGGATCCCCTCACTGATTTCTAATATGCTTCAAACTCTTACTGCTGCTGACTTCTTGTACTTTTTCTTCAAAAACTAGACAAAAAGGTTTCAATTCTATAATATCTTTAGACCCTGCCAATATCTACACCTTCCTACCACTCCTAAAACTTATCAGTATACATTTTTCTACTTTCTAAGTAAATTTTTGTGGAGGTAAAATATCTGTCTTAGTTTAGGCTGCCACAACAAAATATCATAGACTGAGTGGCAGCTGAAACAACAGAAATCTATTTTCTCATCATTCTGGAGACTGAAAGTCTGAGATACAGGTGCTGGTATGATCAGATTCTAAAAAATGCTCCCATTCTGGTTTGCAGATGACCACCTTCTCTTGAGTCTTCTAATGAGAGAGAGAGAGAGAGAGAGAGAGAGAGAGAGATTTTTCTGACGGCCCTATCACATTGGGGGTCAGGGTTTCAACATATGAATTCAGGAAACATAATTCAATTCATAGGAAGCAAACATTCAGGAAAGTGCACAAATCATAGGATGCATCTCAATTAACTGTTTTCAAGTGAACATACCCATATATATCCATATATTAATAAATAAGAATTGCCTGGAAGCCTGAAGTTATTCTTATCCCACTTTCTCATTATTCTCTGCAAATGGACCTATTATTCAGACTTTTATTACCATAACTTTTGAACTTCACATAAATGGAAATACTCATATTCTTTGTACCTAAGCTTCTTTTGTTCTATATTATATTTGTGAAGTTTATCCATACTTTTGCATGGAGCAGTAGTGTGCTCATTTTTATTGTTGCACAATATTATATTGTAATATAAAATTACACTTTACACTTTATTTATCTACTCTACTACAAATAGACATCTGGGTTGTTTCCAGTTAGAAGCTATTACAAATAGTGTCTATTTATGAAAGTTCTTTTAGATGTTTTTGGTACACATAACTATGCACTGTGGAAGTATTTATATATTTAGGAGTAGTGGATCTAACAGTCGAGTATGTGAAAACTTATTTCACAATTCAATACAATAAGTTTTGTAGATGCCTTTGCTAGATGAAGAAAATATTTTTCTATTCCTAGACTGCTAAGAATTTTTATCATAAATCAGCATGGAATTTTATCAAATGCTTTTCTGCATCTTTTGATGTGATCATATGATTTCTCTCTTTTATTTGGTTAATAGAGTAAAATATACTGATTGAGTTTCGAATATTGAACAAACTTAGACTCCTGAAATAAATCTAACTTTTTGTTGCATATTAAAACTTTCATGTGCTGTTGGACTTTATATGCTGACATTGAGTTTATGATTTTTTCTCTATGTTCATAAAAGATTAGTTTGTAATTTTCCTTTCCTGTAAAGTCCTTGTCAGGTTTGATATAAAGTTTATGCTAGTCTCACAAAATACATATTTATGAGATGGAAAGTATTCCTTTTCTTTTTATTATTCCCTGGAAAAGTTCATGTAAAATGGTTGTTGTGTTTTCCTTTAAGGTTAAGATTATCTTGAACTGGAATTTTCTTTACAGGAAGGTTAAAAAGTACAGGTGCAATTTCTTTAATAGTCACAATACTATCCATGTTTATATTACTTTTTGTATCAAGCTTGACAACTTGTAGTTTTCCCAGAATTTGAATTTCATTTACAATTTCATTTATATTTTCAAATATGTTGGCATATTATTTAAGTTATTAGGATTGATACAGCTCACATTATCAGGATCTCTGGTGTTGGGTTTTTTTTTAAAATCCCTGTTATTGGTACATAATACCAACTTTCTTTTTTTTTATTTTGACCAATCAGGAAGTTAATCAGTCCCATTACTCTTTCCAAAGGACCATATTCTGGCTGTGCTGATTTTTCAATTATGATTTTGTTTCTTAATTATTCATTTCTGTTCATATTGTCAATATTTCTTCATTGTACTTTATTTGAATTTAGCTCTTGTTATTACCTAGTCTACTGAGATAGATTCTAAGATCATTTATTTTCAGCTTATTTTGCCTCTATATGCATTTATGGCTATATATTTCCCTCTAAGCAGTCTTTAGCTGCATCCTGTGGGTTTCAAATATTTTATTACTTAAGTCATAATAATTTCTCATTTACTTCATATTTTCTCTGATTCGTGGAGGTTTAGTGCTTAATTTCCAAATAATCAGGTGGTTCCTAGTTATATGTTTTATTAATAAATATAACTTTAATTTCACCTTGATCAGAGAGCATACTCTGAGTTCAGTTCTTTGAAATTTATTAGCACCTGCTTTATGGAGATGTATTTTGCTCTTTAAAGTTCAGTGTTCTAGGGCAGCCCAGGTGGCTCAGCGGTTTAGCACCGTGTTCAGCCCAGGGCATGATCCTGGAGACAGACCCCTGGAGACCCCAGATCGAGTCCCATGTCAGGCCCCCTGCATAGAGCCTGCTTCTCCTTCTGCATGTGTCTCTGCCTCTCTCTCTCTCTGTCTCTCATGAATGAATGAATGAAGAAATAAATAAATAAATTCAGTGTTCTAAATAGATTTATTAGATACATTTTTATTTATTTTTTTTATTTTTTTTAATATATTTTTTTAAATGATTCTTTTTTTTTTAATTTTTATTTATTTATGATAGTCACGAGACAGAGAGAGAGAGGCAGAGACACAGGCAGAGGGAGAAACAGGCTCCATGCACCGGGAGCCTGACGTGGGATTCGATCCCGGGTCTCCAGGATCGCGCCCTGGGCCAAAGGCAAGCGCCAAACCACTGCGCCACCCAGGGATCCCCTATTAGATACATTTTTAATTGTGGTTTTCATATCTTCTATTGTTATATTAATTTCTTGTTCCCTTATTTTATCAGTGAGTCAAGAAATGGATTTAATCTCCATGTACAATTCTGGAATATTCTGTTTATAGTCCTTTCAGATTTTGTTTTGTCTATTTTGATGTTATATTATTTTCTGTATATAAATTTAGAAATGTTTTATTTTCCTAGTTGATACCTAATCATTATGAAATCTTCCTCTTTAGGAACATATCCTTGCTTTAAATTCCAGTATCTTTTTATTTGAATGGCTAACAACAGTTTTAATGTGAACCTCTTCATTCTGTGTTTTGTTATTTATGCTGTCTTGTAAGAACTACATATTATAGTGTTTTTATTTTTTTCTGTTCAGTTTTATGTTTTTTATATAAATTCAATTAGCCAACATATAGTAGTACATCATTAGCTTCAGATGTAGTTTTCAATAATTTATCAGTTGCATATAACACCCACTGCTCATAATGCCCTCCTTAAGGCCCATCATCCAGTTACCTCATCCCTTCACCCACCTCCTCTTCAGCAACCCTGTTTGTTTACCAGAGTTAAGAGTCTCTCATGGTTTGTCTCGCTCTCTGATTTTTTCCCAGTTCAGTTTTCTCTCCATTCCCGTATGGTCCTCTGCACTATTTCTTATATTCCACATATGAGTGAAACCATATGATGTCTTTCTCCAATTGACTAATTTAACTTAGCATAATACCCTCCAGTTCCATCCACATTGATGTGTATGATAGGTATTCATCCTTTCCGATGGCTGAGTAATATTATATTGTGTATAAATATGCTACATTTTCTTTATCCATTCACCTGTTAAGGACATCTGGGCTCATTCCACAGTTTGGCTATTGGGGACATTGCTGCTATGAACTTTGGGGTACAGGTGCCCCTTCATTTCACTACATCTGTATCTTTGAGGTAAATAGCCAATAGTGCAAATGCTGGGTCACAGGGTAGCTCTATTATTAACTTATTGAAAAACCTCCATACTGTTTTCCAGAATGGCTGTATCAGCTGACATCCCCAACAATAGCGTAAGAAGGCTCCCCTTTCTCCATATCCTTTGCCAACATTTATTGTTTCTTGTCTTGTTAATTTTAGCCATTCTCACTGGTGTAAAATAGTATCTCATCGTTGTTTTGATTTGTATTTCCCTGATGACAAGTGATGTTGAGCATTTTTTCATGTGTCTGTTGGCAATTTGTATGTCTTCATTGGAGAAATGTCTGTTCATATAGTTTTTTATTTTTTATCCTATCTGACATTTGTCTCTTCCCTATTTAATAAAATTACTAATATATTAGAAGATAAATCTACCATCTTATTATTTGCTTTGTATTTATCCTATCTGACATTTGTCTCTTCTCTATTTAATAAAACTACTAATATATTAGAAGATAAATCTACCATCTTATTATTTGCTTTGTATTTATCCAATTTGTTCTTGCTATTATTTCTCCTTTCTTTTTCTACTTTGAGCTAAGATTTCCTTATTATTCCATTTTCCCCTCATTTAAGAGTTACAAATTTTTAAAACTATTCTCCAAGAGGTTAGCATAGACATTACCAACATGCATTTTGACAATAAATTAGTAGATTTCTGTCTTCCAGAAACTAAAAGTTCCCTAGAACAGGTTATGTTTACCTAGTAACCTCTTCCAACTTGCTATCATTTTAATATATATTTTTTGAAGTATGTCTATTCTTGTATACAATCAATAATTTTAAAACACATTTTTATTTTCACTGCACTTTAATCCTTTATGTAGTTTTGTATTTCCTTTGAGAACATTTACTTTATGCCTAAAAAATCCTTTTAGTATTGCTTTTAATGTCCATCTCCTAGTGAGAAATTCTCCTAGTTACTGTTTATATGAAAATGTCTTCATTTTGTCTTTATCATGGTATCTAGCAGCATTATTGTGCTGTGGCTAAGTACTGACTTTTTACTTATCCTGCTTGTGCTTTTTAAAGCTTTTTTTCATCTGTAGCTTTATATCTTTCAACAATATTGGAAAAATTTTGGCCCAGTTTTTTCAAACACTGATGTTCTCTATCTATCTTCTCTTTTGATGTCTCCAATCCACATGCTATGCTTTGTCATTTTTCTAGTATTATTTTTCCTATGTATCTGTACACTTTTCTAAATTTTTTAAAGCTTTGATTTATTTGGAGAAAGAGAGTATGGAAGCAGAGGAGACATGCAGAGGGAGAAGGAGAGAGAATTTAAGCAGACTCCACACTGAGCACAGAGCCAAATGCAGCGCTCCATCCCGTGACCCTGAGATCAGGACCTGAGTCAAAATCAAGAGTCAAGTACTCAACCAACTGAGCCACTCAGGCACTTCTTTTCTAAATTTTCTGTATCCTTGAGCATGGATATTTTCCAAAGAAGCAACTTTTGGTTTCTTTGTTACTTAAACTTTTTGCCTGTTTTGTATCTCAATGATTTTTTTATCTTTAGGATTTTATCCATTATTTGGTTTTAGTTTAACTTTTTTTTTTCTTGTTTCTTAAAGTGGAAGCTTAATTTAAAAATTCCTTCTTTGCTCACTTAAGCACTTAAAACTATAAATTTCTCTGTGAGTGCTGCTTGAGTTGCAGCCTGCAAATGCTGATATGTTGCATTTTCACTTATATTCAGTTCAAAATATTTTCTAATTTTCCTTGTGCCTACTTTTTTCACCTATGATCTATTTCTAAGTGTAGGTTTAATTTCTAAATATTTGGGGAATTTTCATCTATCTTTCTGTTATTAGTTTTCATTTAAAAATATTGTAGAGAAAGACCATACTCTAATGTCAATGAGGCTTATTCTATGGGCTAGATGGTATAGAGAGTGTATTCTACTATTTTTGGATGGATTGTTCACTAAATATCAGTTAGATCAAATAATTGTTATTTTTTTCAAGTTTTCCATATACTCTTAAATTTTCTAATTGTTCTATTAATTATTATTCTATCAATTAATCATGGACATATATTTCTCCTTTTAATTATGTCATACTTTTGCTTCATGTATTTTAAATTCCTTATTGGGTGCATACACACCTAGTGCTGTTATAGCCTAATGACTTAAACCTTTATAGTTGTTATTTTATTTTATTGATAATTTACTTTATTTACTTTTTGATTTAACAAAGCACTCCTACAACTTTATAGTTTTCTTATATAAAAATTATGAATGGGATTTGGTTTTTCATCTAGTCTGAATATACTCTCTTTTAATTGTTTAGCCATATACACTTAATATAATAATCAATATGGATGGGCTTAAGCTAACATCTCCATTTTTACTTTTTATTTGTTTCACATATTTTTATTGTCTTCATTCTTTTGTTTCCTTTGATTTTTTATGATTTCATTCTATCTCTGCTACTAGTTTGTTTTCTGCTATACTGCCTTTATTTAAGTGGTTGTTTTATGGTTGAAAATATGCATTCTTCAGAGAATTCCTTTCAGTAATATTAAACAGCTTCTTGAGTAACTTAAGAATCTCACCAGAGTATACTTCCATTTCTACTTTTCTTTCATTTGTTTATCATTGTCATACTTTATTTACATATGTTATAAACCCCACAATATATTGTCATTATTTTTTATTTTGAAATTCAATTATCTTTTTAAAGATTTTAAATGAGAAAACTTTTTCATTATTTATGTATTTATTGTTCCTAAGTGCTCTTCATTATTTTGTGTAGGTTAAAGTTTCCATCTGTTTATCATTTCAGGGCTGCCTGAACTTCCTTTTACATGTCTCACACTGCAGGTTTGCTGGAGATGAATTCTCTCTGGTTTCATTTGTCTGAAAAAAAATTTCACTTTTGAAAGATGCTTTCACTAGATATAAAACTTATGGGTATTACAAGTTGAAAGGCTTTTTTCTTTACATTTAACAGGTAACATTCTATTGTCTTTTGGTTTCTATAATTTCTGATGAAAGTATACAATAATTCTTATCATTATTCTTCTGTGTTTTTTTCTCTGGATGCTTTATCACTTGTTTTCAACAATTTTATTGTGATGTTCATGATGTGCTTCTTATTAAGTTTATCCTGCTTCGGTTTGAATATGAGGGTTTATATATTTTCAAATCAAATTTGAAATATCTTCAGTGATTACTTTTTCAAACATTTTTCAATCTCTTATGTCTAGAAATCCAATTGCATATATGTTACACTACTCAATAAAGTCTCATAAGTACTGAGTCCCCATTCGTTTTGTTTTTCTTCTCCTCCTATTTATTTTGGCTATTTTCCATTGCTATGTCATCAAATCGATGAACTTTTTTTTTTTCTGCAATGCCTAATCTCCTGTTAGTCCCATTTCTTGAAAATGTTATTTTAGATTTTTATTGTTTTCTGTTTCTAGTCATTCTTCTTGGGTCTGTTCATATTGTCCACATCTCTTATTCTTCTCTGCCTAGAAAATTTTATTAGATATCATATATCATAAGCTTTATATTGTCAAATACTGGATTTTGTTTTATTCCCTTTTAGTATTTTGGATGGTGTTCTACAAAACAGTTCACTCACTTGTGACCTAATTTGATCATTTGGAAGCCTTATTTATTATATTTTAGAGTGGATCTAGATCTATCATGATTTTGATAATGTCACTCTGTGCCAGCTGGTGGGAAATTAAATAGTCCATTGAATTGTATGAACTGGAAAATTTTTGGCTTAAAGTACTCCAGTAAATTTCTTTTCCTTGGGATTCGTTTTTAGCCAGATTTATGTACTTTATCTTATGCATACACAGATTTCTATTGGACCACGCCAATGTCTGAAGTTATTACTTAGCTCCAAAATGTCTAATACTCTGCCTTGCAAATTTTAGAAGCCTTGATTTCCCCATTTTCTAATCTCTGTCTCATTCAGAGATACATCATAAATTCTTTTTTGTTTTCCCTCCCTTTTTTATGTACCAGAATTACTTTCATTTAGAAAGCTAGAGTGATTGCTGGGCATAGCTCATTTATTTTCATCCTCCCAATGGCCAACAGTTCTATATCTATTTTCAAATAGCTGAAAATAATTGTTTCATCTAATTTTTTCCTGTTTTCTAGGTATTTAATGCAGGATGATGAATTGAAATTCTATCATTCTATCATGGCTGAAACTGAAATCCTACAGTCTATATATCTATATATATATTTTTAATATTTATATTTATATAAATATATATTTTACTGATAAATCTATATAGAGAGAGAGGGAGAGCAAGCACTGATTTAATTCCCACTCCATTAGCTTCTCAGCTATGTCTATAACCTATTATATTTAAGATTTATTTCTTTATTTGAAAGAGAGACAGAGAGAAGCAGACTCCTCGCTGAGTGCAGAAACCAACGCTGCTTAATCTCATGACTCTTAGATCATTATCTGAGCCAAAATCAAGAGTCAGATGCTTAACCAACTACCAGCCACCCAGGTGCCCCTGTAAAACCATCTACTGACTTCTTAACTTCAGTGATTTAATTTTATAGTTATAGAATAGCCATGTAATTCTTATTTGTTAATTCCATTTTGTGTCAAGTACTCCAGAGAATTTTTATTTTCTTAAAAGTGTTAATCACATGGGCACTTTGGTGGTTCAGTGGTTGAATATCTGCCTTTGGCTCAGGTCGTGATCCCAGGATTCTGGGATCAAGTCCTGCATTGGGCAGAGAGCCTGCTTCTCCCTCTACCTATGTCCCTGCCTTTCTCTCTGTGTCTCTCATGAATAAACAAATAGAATCTTTTTTAAAAAGTGTTAATCACAGATATTTTCAAATTATATACCTTAAGTTTCAGTATTTCATTATCTGTGGGCCTCTTTCATTTCTTTGTTTCTTTCTGGGATTTTGTTCATTTTTACCCTATCTTCTAATGTATGGAATTTTTTCCAACTGAATTCTAGACATAGAATATAAAGATTTAGGGACTCCAGTGATGTTATAATATTTTTTCCAAGCAGGAAATGTGAGTAGGACTGATCATCTTGTTTTTATTAGAAACCAAGATGGTCTTAAACTGGGTGCCAAAATTTGTGAGGTCTGGTCTATTTCTGACTTACCTTTACCTAGAACATAGCCCTTCTAAGTTCTCAGCAATAAACCTAGGTTTTTTTGTTTGGTTGGTTGGTTGGGTTTGTTTGTTTGTTTGTTTGTTTGTTTGTTTGTTTTTCAGGGTCTCTTCTCCTTGGCAGGATTTAACCTTCTATATTTATCTGTCAATCTACCAAAAACTCTGCTTATTCCTCTTGACTTCTTGGATTCCTATCCCTTGAAGTTTAGGAATCTGTAAATCTCTCAAGAGGAACAGCAACACAGAATCTCAATTTCAACTTAGTATGTTTTCCTTTTTCCTCAGGTCTTCGCCCTTCAAAACCTGCCTACTTTGGTTTCTTTCAACGGGCTACTTTTTGTGTTCCATCCAGTTTTTATATTGTTCTCAGTGAAAAATTGCTCTGATAACCAGATACTTTATCCATTCAAGAAAACCATTCAGCATATCTTACAGACTTTTGGGCTATAAGATAATGATTTACATATTTGTCTTATTTCCATTGCTATATTATGAGTTTCTTACAGGCAAGGACTCTGACATCTTTGGTTGTTCAGGGACTGAGAGGTGTAAATAATTATTAAGGCTTTCAGTTACATCTCTTATTGCCCTCAAAAAAATAACTACATACTTCTATTCTGAGCTACTTACTCTACCTTTCTACCTACTACTTTCCCAATTGCTAATATTACCTATAATTCTATCCCCTAATATATCCCCAATTTTTAAAACATTGCTTTAAAATAGTTTATGATTTTTTTCTTTCCTGACCCTAACTAGGTGTGATTGCAACATAATATATCATCACACAGAAAAACATACTCTCAATGTCCTGTTCAATGATGGATGTTTTAAGTGAAATGTCAGTATTCTTTCTTCCTCAAACAGACTGTGACCTCCTTGACAGCAGAAGATGTCCCTTTTGCTTAGCATATATTCCCTTAGGAAGTGAATTCAACATGTAAAAGTGGTAGTCTAAGACAGATGGACTTGGTCATCTGTAAATCTTAGAAACTGGACTAAATTATTTTTGAGTTGGATGGGCATAAACCATAATCATATAGAATTAATGACATGCCTCCACTAATGTAAGCAAAATGAAGACTTTTCATAATTTAAGCTCTTATTAATGCTTGCATTTACCTTCATATCTCTAGAATCTGCTGTCTCATGTGAAGATACCTACCTTTTAATAGAACTTGATATCTAAGGTGAAGTGGTATTCAGAAATGTTAGTCTTTATGTGTAAGTATTTTTAAGCATTGAAGTTCACATAAAATGAAGCTTTAATCAGTAATTTACTGAGTAATCATACTCAGTAAACATATAGACACATAGAGAGTAAAATATCAGTGTCACTGTTCACTCACATGCAAATAGTGATTGAAACAATTCCTATTACTTCACTTAACATTCAGAACTGCATTATATATACCCCCATCCTATCTCCACCTATTAGAACAAAGACATAAAATCTTTAAAAATTATATCAGTCTTTAAATGTTAGCAAACGTCCTTTCTGAACGTCACTTTTATACAGTTCAGCATCATTTGTCTGGTATAAATTTTTTTAATTACCAAAAAATAAAAGATGAAAACACCTGCACAAAAGAATGCTCAATCCAACTAGTAGACCAAAAAAAAAAAAAAAGGTAAATATGGCACAGTAGGAGAATAAAGCTTCTGGGGAAAGAAAGCAAAGCTGTGTGACAGATGGAAAGGTCTCAATGGATGAATGGTACTACTACAAATAAGTAGCAGGCAGCCAGAGGGAATCAAATAATGATTATGGAAGAAAAATGAGGGTTAAAAAAGATGAAAAACATGTTTTGACTCAAGCTAAAGATTCTATATTAATAAAATTTCCTATTTTAAAAATATATTTAATTATACATCCACAAAACGTAGAAAATAATTCATGTCAAATAGAGTAGACAGCTGACAAGTGAACCAGTATAGACAATATAAAAAGCTCAACATGTCCTTGGAGAGGAAGGAATGCATTCCACAATTTGTACTGGCATGCCCCCAAACCTGAACAGATTACTTTCTGACGATCAATATCTGTAACCACCAGAGGCCTGTTAGAGAGTTTTTAAAAAATCAGCTTCAAAGAGACCTGGTCCCCAGCTTACATTTTATTTTTGCCAGTGGGTGCTGAGGTAAGAGTTTTGGACAAGGCTCATTTTTCTTCACTTTATAGGGCTG
Source organism: Vulpes lagopus (assembly GCF_018345385.1). Lineage (NCBI taxonomy): Eukaryota > Metazoa > Chordata > Mammalia > Carnivora > Canidae > Vulpes > Vulpes lagopus. Next base: position 16,823,305 of record NC_054824.1, read on the forward strand.
TGTATTGAATATGAAGCACCCTAGCATGTTCTCAGGCTCTAGTCAGCTGGATTCAGGCCCTGTTTATGGACACTGTGAAAGAGGACCAATACTCCACCAACTTGAAATCTGCCTGTGCATATCAATTCAATGAAATATGCTGGCCACACTTTAGTTGGGTTTCAAATAGTAAGTGCTTATTCATCAATCTGATTTTAGTGTCAAGTATAAATAGAGTATTTTAAGTGTTGTTATAGTTACTTGACTTGAAAATTTCTTCCCTTCTCATTTCTGTAACATACTCAAATATTAGTAACTCAAAGCAATATTTTCCTGACATCTCTCTACCTGTTATAAAATAATTAAAAATTGATTTCTAATAGTACAGCATACTAAAACAAACATCAAAAAAGTCCACATAATTTCCCCATCCTTTACCAATAGGTAAAATACTCACATTAGTCTAAACAACTGTTTCCAAAATGTAGTCTGCAACATTGTAGCTTGAGATATTCTCATGTTACATTTTAAATAATTAGTCATATTTGGGCATTTTGTACATTCTACCCTCCTTTCAGAAATCGATAACATATACAAGCAAAGAACCTATTTAGCTTTATAAAACCAAGTGGCTCTTAAATGGATTTTAATCAGAAGAAATTTGAAATCCTGAAAAACATTAGGGTACATATATTTGGTGGTGTTTGCCAAAGTTCTGCCTTGGGCTTCACTCAAATTCATTTGATCATTTCCCTCTTGATTAATTTTTTTTTCTAAGTATTGAAGATGAAGACTACTGAGAAGACAGAGGGTGATATTTCTTCTACTTCTCATTTAATATCCAGAACCTATCTATCTGAATAAATAATTAGAAGGTAGAGGGTAATGCAGGGGAAGAGAAAAGTCTCCCCTGTTGTATGTTTGCATACTACCCATTTCTCCTAAATGCTTCTCCATCTCCAAGTGACTGTGTTATTAAAAGCAAACTGAAGCATGATGAATGAGAACAACTGCAGCCTTTAATCACAAGGTTCTGGCATTTCAGTAGTGTTTGTGGGTGAATGGAGTAGTGAAATCATTGGAGACTTAAACAATTGGATTAGAAAAGGTCCTAAAATGAATGCTGGAGAGATTTCAGAACAGGAATCTGATTAACTAATGCACAAAATGCAAGTGAACTCTTCCGATCAATAAACAAAAGTGTATATGATCTGGATTGTGATAGTAAATAAAGTAGGCAAATAATCAATGAGAGGGTCCATATTTAAAAAATAAAGAGGCAATTTTATATAAATTTCAGATTGTCTTATTCTTTATCTTTTATATCATTATTCCCTAAGAGGTTCTGCAAAAATCCAGTCAAGTAAAACAAATTGCAAATGCACTAATGTGTCATGTCATACTTGAACATCCTTAATGCAAATTGTCATAATAAAGGTCCTGAGAAGTCCTGTAATGCAGAAAGTTATTAAACTTTGTTTGTTTTCTCCAACCTATTTGACCTGGGAGCCATACTTATATAGTAAGCCTACCAATGCCATAGGTTTTACTTTAGGACATAGTTTTCTATTGTTCCTAGCAGATTATGCTCATAAGGCTATGGAAACATTAAAAAAAAAAAAAGGTTGCAAAAAAAAAAAAAAGGTTGCAATGGTTAGGAGAGTATCAAGTGGTAATATATGAAAGAAATATTTCTTAAAATATGATCAAGAAAGTCCTAAGCTTCCTCCAAACCCTTTGAGACCCCAAGAAGTCAAAGCTCTTTTAATAATACTGACTTCTTGGAGGAGATTCTTTTTAATCTGAGCATTGACAGCAGGTAAAGGGTAGGCAAAAAAGTTGGAGAGGGAGAGTATCAAGGAGAGAGTTTCTGGGCAGAAAGAAGAACATTTACAATGGCATGTGAGTGTAGAGTGAGGGAGTACAATCACTTCTACATGCCTAGAGACAAGTGGACACACATAGTAGGAAAAGTTGAGGCTAGAGAAGTTTAGGAATAGGGAACAAATGATCTCAACTACTATCATCTAAGAAAAAGTTAGTAAAAAATGTCAAAAAGATAGATTTAGGTCTTAGCTACATTATTCTTACAGCATTGCAGAAAAGACTTAAAGATGGAAAGACTAGAGGCAGAGAAACCATTTGGACTCTGCAGTTATGCAACTACCATAGCTCAAATTGATAAGAAATATCCTTTCTGACCTGGTGACTTGTACAGTGAACCCAAATGGAAGCTCTGCATCATTTCGAGAAATTACCACCTTAGGAGAGAGACAGGTAGGGAATCCAGGACAAGAATTAGAAGGGTGATTTAGAAAATTTTTGGTAATTATAATTTTTGGTTACCAATATCAATCAATTAGAACCTCTTTAAAATTTTGAATAGATTCTCACAAGAGAATTGTCAAAAGTGAGAGTGAAGCTGAACAATTAGAACTAAGTGATATTTGGTGAAATGGATTTGATATAAATATTGGGTAAGAATTTTAAGTCATTTTGCATTAAAGAATTAAAGGGGTAAATCATTGTTAAAATATGAGCAAGAGGCGTGCCCGGGTGGCTCAGTCGGTTAAGCGTCTGCCTTCAGCTCAGGTCATGGTCCCTGGGTCCTGGGATCTAGCCCAGCATTGGGCTCCCTGCTCAGCAGGGAATCTGCTTCTTCTTCTTCTGTGCCTCCCCAATGCTCATTCACTCTTTCTTTCCAATAAATAAATAAATAAAACCTTTAAAATAATATGATCAAGCTATTAAAATAGATTTTGTGAAATAAATAAGATATTAGAATAAAAACGTGTCCAAATATATTGTAAACAGAAGCAATCATTTCAATTTAATCCCTAAAATATGCCACTCTATATAGTGTGCTCCTGAAAGTCACCTTGTATACTTAAAAAAATAATAAATAAAAAGAACCACTTAGTAATCACCTAAGTCCAAATTGACAGCCGAGTTAAGGGATACTGAAATTAGATTAATTACTAATTACTAACTAGAAGAAATATGGATTTTTTGAGGGAATAATATTTGTTTCTGATATCTCTCCCCTAACAAAAAGGTATTTGAATTGACATGAGCAAAGCCAAGGCAAAGTCTGGAAGAAACAAATAGACACAAGAAAATGGGGTCAAGCCCCTCCCATCACCACTTCTTACCTGCACAAGTAGAGTTTGCTTAGAATCAGTTCAAGAGCAACTGTCTACAATTTGTAAGAAGGTGTTTTGTAAGAAGGTGTTAGGTTTAAGCAGGTATTAAGTTAGAAATAAGTTTAGTTAGCAGTATGGATGAATGAATGAATGAATGAATAAATAAATAAATAAATAAATAAATAAATAGCAAAAATGAGGTTATTAATTTTTTTTTAGTTAGTTCTTCATGGGAAAATAGATTGATGCATAATGTTCTAGAGGGCTCATAGAATATCTGATGCCCATCCATCAAACTTATAAGATTCCAAGTACTCTCCATTAGAAATTCACATATCTTAGCAAACTAGAAATAAAGGGGAAATTCCTCTACTATAATGAAGAACATCTACAAAAAAAACTACTGCTAACACCATACTTAATGCTGAGAAATGAAGATCTTACTCATAAGATCAAGAACAAAGCAAGGATGTCCCAGCTCACCAGACCTTTTCAACATTCTTCTGGAAGTCCTAACTAATGCAATAAGACAAGAAGAAGAAGAAGAAGAAGAAGAAGAAGAAGAAGAAGAAGAAGAAGAAAAGAAAGAAGAAGAAGAAGAAGAAGAAGGAGGAGGAGGAGGAAATGAAAGAAGAAAGAAAGAAAGAAAGAAAGAAAGAAAGAAAGAAAGAAAGAAAGAAAGAAAGAAAGAAAGAAAGAAGAAAGAAAGAAAGAAGAAAGAAAGAAAGAAAAAGAAAGAAAGAAAGAAAGAAGAAAGAAAGAAAGAAAGAAAGAAAGAAAGAAAGAAAGAAAGAAAGTATATATACTGAAAAGGAAAACAATAAACTGTCTTTTTACAAATAATATGATTGTCTATGTAGAAAATCTAAAAGAATCAACAAAAATACTGGGAGTAATAAAAGATTGCATGATACAACTTAATAGACAAAAACCAATTGCTTTCTTATTTACCAACAAGTAGAATTTGAAATTAAAAACACAATGCTATCTATGTACACTAGCATTCCTCAAAATGAAATAGTTAGGTATAAATCCAACAAAATGTGTATAAGATCTATAAAAGGAAAACTATAAACTATGATAAAAAAATCACAAAGTTTCTGTGATTTAAAAAATATATTTTTTTGTTAACTGATAGACTCAATATTGTCAAAATATCAGTTCTTCGCAATTTCATTTTTGGATTCAATGTAGTCTCAATTAAAATCCCAGCAAGTTATATTGTGGATATTGACAAACTGATCCTGAAGTTAAATGAAAAACCACAGACCTGGAATAGAGAACACAATATTGAAAGAGAAGAGCAAAGTTGGAATCCTGACACTAGTTGACTTCAAGATTTAATATAAATCTCCAGTAATGAAGACAGTATGATATTAGTGAAAGAACAGACAAATTATTTACTAGAAAAGAATGGAGAGACCATAAATATACTCCCATTAAATATAGTGAACTGGTCTTTCACAAAGGAGCAAATGCAATAATGGAGCAAAATAAAATGCATGCATATGGACTAGGAAAATAAAACATTTTTTTTAAAATCTTTATTTATTTATGATAGTCACAGAGAGAGAGAGAGGCAGAGACACAGGCAGAGGGAGAAGCAGGCTCCATGCACCAGGAGCCCGATGTGGGATTCGATCCTGGGTCTCCAGGATCGCGCCCTGGGCCAAAGGCAGGCGCCAAACCGCTGCGCCACCCAGGGATCCCTGGACTAGGAAAATAAAAGTGAATGAAACAGTTGAAACTTTTGTAGGACTCTTTCATTTGACAAAGAGTGATATTGATATTACTCTTTCCAGGTAGGGGTAATCAAAGCCGTGTTAAGATATACAAAAAAGCAGGGGCACCTGGTCAATGGGTTAAGAATAATAACTTGGGTTCAGCTCAGGTCATGATTTTGGGGTCAATAGCATGGGGCAGTGGGTCAAGCTCCCCTCCACTCCACATCAGCACAGAAAGAGGCACAGAGGATGCTTATCATTTTCCCTCCCCACCACACCTTCCCCAACTCACTCATGTGTGCATGGCACATGCAGACTCTTATAAATAAATAAATAAATAAATACATACATACATACATACATACATACATAAAATCTTTGAAAAAAAAAGATTTACAGAAAAGCAAACCCAATTGTCCTTGCATAGCATTTAGTGTAACTCTTTAAAAACAAAATTTTCCTTAAAATTTACATCAGTATGGTATAATACAGTTTATCCAACTCATTCCATTTTATCCCCTGTAGAATTAAAAAACAGCTTGTCTCCAATCTATATTGAAAGGTGTGTAATGTTATGTAAGACATTTATAAGTTTACCTGCTGCTTTTTATAAATAGCCTAAACAAAAAGCAGCCCCATGTATTATTTTGGTAAACAGAAGAAAATACTTTTTTAAAAAAGATTTTATTAATTCACAAGAGACACACACACACAGAGAGAGAGAGAGGCAGAGACACAGGCAGAGGGAGAAGCAGGCTCCATGCAGGGAGCCCAATGTGGGACTCGATCCCGGGACTTCAGGATCATGCCCTGAGTCAAAGGCAGATGCTCAACCACTGAGCCACCCAGGCATCCCAGAAAATACTTTTTTTAGATAAAAGTCAAATACACCATAATAAAAAGAGAGTATTATATAGCAAGAGAATTTACTGATTAAGTAGATCTACAGTACTCTGATTATTGAGAAAATAATTTTTCCTTCTTAGTATATAGTAAGTACATAAATATTAGAAAAAATGAATTAATATACTCTAATAACTTGGAATTCTGCTATATCATTATCATCATCACCATGGCTATAATCAGCATTACCATCATAATCCTATCATGCAAAGTTACTTGAGTTCAGCTCTTCACATCTCCATTAGATGCTAGAATAAATAGCTAGTAGCCTCTGACTCCTGCAATGATTTTTAATATTTCCCTCCATTTTGACACACCTAAGGGAATCCACACTCCCATGACAGAAAAGTGGGCAAGTGGCTTTGCATAGCAAAGCTTCTTGTGTTTTCTTGATCTTAAAGGTGGTGCTTTCAACATTTTCTCATTTAACATATTTGCTTTGAGGTCTTGTAGATATCTTGTGTTAATTTCTGGAAGTCCGTTTTGTTCCTAGTTTACTAAGAATTTCTATCATATTAAATCTTATCAAATGCTTTTTTGTGGGAACCTGGGTGGCCCAGTCGGTTAAGTGTCTGACTTCAGCTCAGGTCATTATTCCAAGACCCTGGAGCCAAATCTGGCTCCCTGCTTTAGCAGGGTCTGTTTCTCCCTCTCCCTCTGTACTCTCAATCTCTCTCTCTCTCTCTCTCTAAGTAAATAAAAAATCTTTTTTAAAAAGGCTTTTTTTTTGTATTTGAGATATGATTCTACCATTTATCCCCTTTAAGCTGTTAAAGTTATAATTATACTAATGAATTTTCTAATGTTTAACAATGTTTTATTTCAAATCCAACAAATCCAACATGACCATTATATATAGTTTTTATACATTACTGGTTTTGGTTTGCTTAGGAATTTTGCATCTATTTTCATGAATAATCAGCCTGTAATTTTCCTTTCTTGCTACTGACTTCTCATTAAATAATTTTGATCAATGTATTTTAATAACTTATTGATATAAAATTATTCACCAGTATCTTATTCTGTGTTTATACCCCATTTGTAGTTATACCCCATTTTTATTCTTTAATTTACTTTCAAAAGCACTTTGTTCTTTTTTAATTTTTTCCAGAGTTTTGTCTATTTTAGTAGGTTTTTTAGTGTTTTTTAATCCTAATATTTATCTTCTATAACATTTATTTCTGTTCTTATTTCAGTTCCGTTCTCCAATCTTTTTCTGTTTCTTTTTTCTTATAACTTCTCATCATTTTAGCTAAATTCCAAAAGTTATGATGTATAGTATTTTTAAATGATTCAGTTTTAAATATTTGATACCTATCATGAGTTATAGTTTCTGTTTGTTATAGTTTCTGTTGTTAATTACTAACTCAATTACCTAAATTTTAAATAATAAAATAGACTTGTAGATTTGACTTGGTAGTTTTGTCAATTTTTCTTCAAACACTTTGAGGTCACACTATTAAGTTCAAAACAATTACAATTACTGTTTTCCTGAGATTTGAAACTTATTATTATGAAACAATCTTCTTTATCTGTGTGATGCTTCTTGCCTTTCTATTTTGTTTGAAATTAATGTAATTATCCAGCTTTCATATGATTAGACTTTATCTGGTATATAATTTGTCCTCCTTTGAATTTTATATTTCTCTATAAAGTTCTGATGTGCCTTTGTAAACAGTATACAGCTAGATTCTTTTTAACAGTTTGAAAAAAATCTTTGTTTTTTAACTAGACAGGTTACTCAATTTACATGTTTTATTATTTTTTCTATTTGCTTCACTATTTCTCTATTTCTTCCACCTTTATTTTGGAATTTTTTTCTTTTTTAACAAACCAGGAATATCATGATATGTAAAAATATGTTTTATAAAACAATCATAACTGATGCTCTACATTAACCACTTTATATACATCATCCCATTTAATGCTTATAACAACCATGAGACATAGTCACTGCTATTTCTATTTTGTAGTTAACAAAACTGAGGTGGGAGCTATAACTCAATTTGTACAAATTAAAACAGAAGTATTTGTATTAGTTCCATGGGACTGTAAGCACAAATATTTACCTATATTTATAAAATAAAGTTAGCAAAGACATCTAATTGGAAGGACATAACTAGATCAACAATGGATAAAGTGCTAGGAGGAGACAAAATGAAATCAGCAATATAATTCTCAATTATTTTCATTCTTGTGTTCAAAATGAAACACCCCTAATAATTCTTTTTTTGGGTTAACCCTAAGAGACAAATTTCTTCCTTTAGGACTTAGTGAATGAACATGCTGACAAAGTTGGCTGCAGATGTTTAACTTAATTCCTAGACCCAATTCCAAAGTGTGTGTGTGGAGGGTGAGTGGCTTCCCCACAACAATTCAATTCCAACACTCTCTATCAGAAGATAGGTTGAAATTCCATAGATTAAGGGTTCAGTCCTACAAGACTGCCACCCCACACAAACACTTCAGATACCAATTACAAGCCCAGCTTATTACTTGTGCTTCTGACCTACCAGCAACAAATTAGAGGTTCCTGTGACGGACTCCCTGGACTTCAGATACCAGTCACAAGTCAAAGTTGTTACCTGTACTTCTGATCGACTATAAATCAGATGTTTTCATAGCATCTTGTTTTGGTTCCACTAATTGGCTTGAGTGGCTCTTAGAACTCAAATAACCTATCTACTCCCCAGATTACCAGTTCATTATAAAAGGATACAACTCAGAAATCATCAGATGGAAGAGATGCATAGGTCAAGGTATAGGAAAAGCATGCCCCTCTAAGCACGCTACTCTTCCAAATCTCCATGTGTTCACCAACTGGAAGTGCTCCAAACCCAGTCCTTTTGGATTTCTATAAAAACTTTATTACAGGGCAGCCCCGGTGGCTCAGTGGTTTAGCGCCGCCTTCAGCCCAGAGCATGGTCCTGGAGACCTGGGACTGAGTCCCACGTTGAGCTCCGTGCATGGAGCCTGCTTCTCCCTCTGCCTGTGTCCCTGCCTCTCTCTCTGTGTGTCTCTAATGAATAAATAAACAAAATATTTTTTAAAAAATTGTATTACATGAGCATGATTGTTTAAATCATTAACTGTTGATGATTGAATTCAATCCCCCACCTCTCTCCCCTCCTGGAGATCAGGAATGGAGTGGGACTGAAACTTCTAAACCTCTAATCACACAATTGACTCCACAGAGGTAACAAGCCCCCAACCATAGGTGTTTTCCAAAAATCACCTCATTAATATAAGAAAATACATCTTTATCACTCTCAACAATTAAGAAATTCCAAGGGAAAAAAATTTTAAAAATTAAAAATTTAAAAAATTTAAAAAAAGAAATTCCAAGGGAGCTTTGATTCAGGAAACATGGACAAAGGCCAAATATATATGAAAAATATATTTTGGTAATATAAATAACGAAATACATATATTTCTCGTAATATCTCAATATTATAAATATTTTAACACTACTTTGGACTATAATTTGAAATATATTGAAAAATGTGAATTGAATGCAAACCCTGCTTTCCTCTATATTTTCTTTAGATAAGCATAGCCTGTATATCTGTGCCTTGCAATCACTTTTCCAAAGTACAGTATAATTTTATGCAATAATCATGTTAAATCATAATATATGTGCTCAGGCAACAGGGTACCTTGCTTTTGAATTTGCATCTTATTTATTTCTCAGATAAAATCTTTCTAACCTAAGAGTATCCCACAAAGCAGGAATACTTGGTTTCTAGATTCTTGACTTAATCATCTAGCATGTAGAAACTCTTATATAACGTGAGAATGACATTTTCTTTAGAAATAGAACCAAAGTGGGGCACCTGGCTGGTTCAGGTGGTAGAGCATGTGACTCTTGATCTCAGGGTTGTGAATTCAAACCCCATGTGGGGTATATTTTTTTATTTTAAAAAGTCTTGTCAGTAGAAATGGAACCAAAACTTCACCTTGAGATAAGCATAGTGTGATAACCATATTCGAAATAATCAGAGAAGACAGTCATCTTTATTTTGTGAGGTTAAGTACAACATTCCCATATCACACTAGAATTTTTGTAATTACAAGGAAATAAAATTGTTCTAATTTGAAATGATTAGTATAATAATACTGATAAATATTGTTACTATTCAACCTTGGCAGATTCTATATCTATTTAGTTGTGCAATAGATGCCATTCTCCTGCCTATAATATTCTTCTTCTTGATTTTTTCCCTAATAATAACTGTGAAACCCTCAAAACCTTATTCGGTAAACCCTCCAACTCTGACCCCTACTTTACTGTCTCTTTTGAACTTTTGATTTTCATTGTATCATATTTTATATTTTACATGTCTTCATACATGATATTCTAAACATTCTTACAATGCAGCATATATGTCATCTTCTCAGATGAACTGTTAAACTCCTTAAAGGCAGAAGCTTTACTTTCTATTTTATTTTACTATCTGGTACCTTAAAGTACAACTAGATATAAAGTTTGAGTGTTTTTCTACTACTTTGTGTTTGTGGCATGCTCTGGAATCTTCAGTATTAGGTGGTATCTTGAAAGATGGAAAGAATCAAAACTACCCTCCATACCCAACAATATCGAGAAATTAGTCATGACTACAATAGAACAATTCACTCACCTAGACTACAAAAAGAGTATACCACTAGCTCATCCCCTTTTTACTTGAGTTGCTGCTTAAGAACTGTTCATTGAATGGATCCCATTTTTTTACATATGAATGAGGTCAGGTTCCTACATATGACCATAAACATGAAATCCTTCTTGATGTTGACTTAACTCTTTTCCTTGTTTCTTTTCTCCTACTTCCAGGAAATACTCCATTTTTCTCTTCTGCTTCTAGAAACATACTCTATCCTGTGGCATGATGGGCCATTTCAATAGTCAGTGTAAGAAAAGATCATATCTTTTTTTTATAGAGCATTAATCTTTTCATATTGATTCAAACATGGTAATTCAAAACATGACACATCTTACACAGAGGATGAGAAGTACTCTCAATTGACTCTACAAAAGCATAAACTAGAGCAAAATGTTTGCACTTAAGAACATTAAAATATCAAATAAGAAAACTATAAAACTGTAAAGCACTACAACCAACATACAGCTTTACTCTGAGCAATATAAGAGTAGAGGTGTTTTAGACCTAATACACAGAATTCTAGGTGTAATTCTGTTAAGCAGCTTTACATTTTGCCATTAGAACTATCTCCCCTCTATGTTAAGCTTTAATATCCTTTCAAATGCATTAATGTGTCCCCAGAACAGACTCTCACAGACTCCTGCCTGCTTTGAATATTTCCATTTTAATAACAGCTTCAGATCTTCACTCAGAGCTTTATATACCCCTTACTGTCACAGAGCCTTGTGAAAGACAGAAGGAAACAGCTCGTCATCCACAAAAGTCATCCAATGTACAGTTGTTTGCTTTAGAATACAACCCACAGGAAAATTAAAGGGGAACATCATTTACATTTGATTTTCTCTACCCTTTGTGTTCATCTCTGAATAATTCTAGAGGAATTTTCTAAGTCCCTGTAAGGACTGCTTAAATCTTTTCCTTTCTGAAAGTGGCTATAATTTTATGCTGAAAGAGAGAAGGTCTTTCTCTTACAACTTCAAAAAGGCAGAGTAGAGGCAAATATGATTTAGACCTTCATGGCATTAGGTCTTATAATCAGACTTGCTATTCAGTGGCATGGCAGCTCAGTGGGTAAGAATATCACTTTACCAAAGCATCAGGGTCAAAACAACTTTTGTGACAGTAGTGATGGTTCTTCAGAGTTATCTAAAATAAAAAGTGAGCTTTTAACGTTTTGTGAAATTTCTGATCATATCAGTAACCACTGTCATGATTAAGAGAAAGTCCGAAGAGTTTGGAGCAATACTAATTTCAGAGTTGGGAGAGAGAGATAACTTAAAATAAACTGGAAGAATAGGTCAGACACAGCCTTGAAGATCTATGATGTTTTACATAAAGAAAAATACAAAATTCTAATAGGCAAGACTGATTGTGAAGACATTAAGAGAGGTAGAAGGGTAGTAGTGAGGAACAATAAACTACCAGAGGACAGATTTTGGGCACATTTTACATTGTTCATATTGTTCAGGCAGAAGTACCATCCCATTTAATATTCTACCTTCAAAAAATGTGATTTGTCAAAGGTGGTAAACTCTCTGATCCCTTACTATCTCTTGGTTAATTGAAAATTGCTAATGAAAACACAAGAAGGCAAGACTACATACTCTTAGCTGATGGCTCACTCTGACACAATCTCAAGAACAGAATTGACGTTCGATATTATGGAACTGGGCTCCCACCTAGCTGATGGTTTGAAACTAACTTAGCGTGTCACTCATCTTAATGACAATGACCCATTTACAGCATTCAGCTCTCCACCACACATACTACATGATTCCAAAAGATCTTATCTGATTAGTTTTATTTAGTAAGCTACAAACAACTTTTAATAACCATTTCACTTTAATTAGCAAATGTCCTTTAAGAGCTGAGTATCGTTTTTTTTTTTTTTTTTTAATAAATACTAACTTGGTTTTGGCTGTTTGGTATATCTAAAAAACCGAATCAGCAACCATTTCTTGAACTCCAAATGTTAGTATCCCGTTGCTTGCCATCTTCATACTGATGTAATACCAAAGGCTCCAACTCAATGGATCCTAAACAAAATTTAACATCTTTATTCCTAATTCTCTAATTTCTTATCTCTTTCTATTAATAATGCTTTATTCTTCCAGTATCCCAGACCCAAATTCTTGGACTTTCCTTTTACTCTTCTCTCTTAAACAAATCTAACATTTTAAGTCTATAATTCTTTCTTCCAGCTCTTTTATATTCTAATTCTTTTATGTTCTTACAACTACTACTATAGCAATGGTCTTGAAAGAACACAAGATGATCTATTGAAGGAGGAAAGCAAATATTAGTTTCTACACACAAAAATATCTTTTTCCTATTTTATCATGTTAAGTAGGTATAGATATATAAATGTATCTATATAAATATATAGTAAATGATAAAATATATTAATATGAATGTCTATATATGCATACATTTCTATATATACATATTTATGGCAGGGATGTCTATACCAGGATTTAGAGTCAGTATAGTTATTTCTTCTCAGGGATTGCCCAAGTAGTCAATTGTAAGCTCCTTTGGAAAGGAAATCATGTTTATGTACTTCCATATCCTCCATACAGCCATCACAGTAGTAGCCCAGCACAACTGTAGCATAGTAGACAGCATAGTCTTACACATAGTAGGTACTCAAATAAACATCTATTTAATTAAGCAAGTAATTAAAATTATGAATAGCAATTCCCTTAACTTCTTCCAAGTTGCACCGCAATTTGTGTTTTCTTAAGACTACTTCTATTTTTAACTACAGTATATACTTGGTAAAGGATTTTACAACTCTCTAAATTAGCCCATGGTGATTACCCCTACTGTGCAATTTACCACTATTTTATTAAAGCAAGATTAAAGATAATACTTCATTGGAAGAAGTAACAGCGGCATTAACCTCTATTTACCTTGACATAATAAAGCTTTAATAAAACATGGGCAAATTGCATTGAGGGGGATAATTATTCCAACATAAAACTTAAAGGGAACTTAATTTCTTATTCTGCATGTTTAGTGCTTTAAGATTAGTGTCATTAATGTCCTTTTTCTCATTTATAGAGGATATATAAAAATATTCAACCCTCTCCAATTTATTTACTTATTAAATAATTCTGAATTTATATCTGAGTTCATAAACATTAGAACACAACTTTAAAATGCAATAGTTTTTCAGGAGTAAATATCCTTCTAGAATGCCAGGGCAGGGAGAGTTTTGTGGGAGAGATTTTACCCCTAGCCAAAAAAAAAAAAAAAAAAAAAATCATCCTTGTCTAAATTTTTGAGTGTTGAATCAAAGAAGATTCTTGTTTGTTTTATATCCTCTGGCTTTATTACATCAGACAAGCTTCAAAGGAGCAGAGCACATAGGATTGAAAAATAACACAGCTGCATTTTGCAATGGAGAGCTCTGCCTCTGCCTGTGTTTTGTTGTTCATGTAATACTTTTCAATAAACAAAGATGTCAATCAACTCTCTTTGCAGCACATCACATTTCAGATTTAAACCACTTCAGACACATCACTGCCCCAAGCTCACACATTTAACAGATAAAAATTCAGCTTTCTGTCAAGGCAAAATGCAGTATTGATTGTAGGCGGTATTTAGGCAAGAGAATGGCAGAACAATATTACCCCTTCATGGTCACACATAGTCCACTATAGAGGCAAAACATATAGTGCATTACACTCCACATAAAAATTTTTTTCTAATGCTTAGCATTGATTAATACCCATTTCCAAACACATTCCTAAGAAAGGCTTCCACATGTAGCAAATTGTGAGGGTGGCAGAGGGGGGTTAGGAACACATGATAGCAATCATGAAAACTTTGATCACTTGATTTGATTCTAGTGCTTTGTAAATTAGCATAATTATTCAAACATGCTTCATTAAAAATCATGACTGTACAAGTCCTTCGGTTTAATGATCCAAGTACATACCACGTGAGCTAAGCTTTAAATAAGAATACCAACTTGGGGCTAGGAGGCTATGAGAGAGATGCTTTTCTTAAAATCAAAAGTGCAAAAATAGAAATTCCAAAACCAAGTCAGGAAAAAGAAATCTAAAAGGTAGATCAAAAAATAAATAAATAAATAAATAAATAAATAAAATAAAAAAAATAAAAGCTAAATCAGCATTGGATGTGGTGAGTTATATTTTTCTATTTATCTTCACATCTATCTGAATGTCTCTTGGGGCCACCAAAGGTTAGTTACCACGTCACTTCTAAGCTACTGAAAGATTGGCATACAATCCCTGTAAATCTCGAACTAATTACATTTGAATTTTAGGTGTCACAGTTAGTTTTGACCTTTGAAGGTTGGCAGAAGAAAAGTTTGACAGTTCTTTAAGTGTTCTCAAATACTAAAAGAGGTTGTTTCAACTTAATGAAAGGAGAGAAAAACTAAATTAGTGATGCCAAAGATATTAATAAGACTACTATTATTGGCACACATTTAATTATGTATCAGATCCCATTTAATAATGATGTCAACTTCATTTAGACTGCAAGCTACATAAGTAAAATAAAGACAGAATACAAGATACTCCATTATTTTGGTTGTTCTATTAATATTAAGTACTAACTCATATGCAAGTGAATCATGTTTATGGAGTTAAAATACAAAGTATGAGAGGAAAACGTGTTAAATTAATCTGTTCCTAAATCATTCAGATTCTGAAGCTTAATGGATAATTACCAAGACTCCCTGATTTTATATAGTATTCATGTTATATGGAGTTGGTTAAAGATGGATTGTCACTTTTCGTATCACTTTTTTTCTTGCTTTTGACAATTTATATGACATCATCAGAGAGACATTTCAGAGTTTATAGCAAATTTAAAGTAGATTAAATTTTAGAGGCCAATGTTTTTCAAAGTATACTTTATTTAAATCTACAGCTTCATTGCTAGATATATTAAGCGCTGTATAATTAAACTGCAAACTTTCGCTGATGGCCTCTTAACACCAAGAAAATAGTCATTAATCTCAGAAATGTAAAATTGATCATTTGCTCTATGCAATGAAATAGCATCAACATCAGGTCACTAGTTACTTTTCAAGTTCACCAATAGTCAGGTGGATCTTGGCCAGGTGCCTAGGTCAAGTATTAATAGTGTACCTGTCCAACAGTGATTTGCAAGAGGAAAAATGACAGATGATTTCCTTTAGCCCAATTGAGAAAATGTAGAAGTGACCAAAAGCAACTGGTACATGAAATCATGTACTAGGAAAATAACTGAATGAGTAGTTCTAAACAGTCTCAGTAATTCCTATGTCAGGTGGCAAAATACAGTTCAAAATTTGTACCCAACCCTTTTTCTACCAGTGGACATATTATGGGATATTAATAATTATCCATAATCTCCAGGGGAACTCTCCTGCAGAACTATAGCCATGTGCCTAGAGAATTTCAATCTTAAAAAATTAATACATATCTCCCATGTTAATAATATTATAGCAGTAAACCTCTAAGAAACAAATAAATACTTCTATAAAATAAGTCTGGAAAGAGAAATTAGAAAGTTAAAAAACTATGGGTAGTTAAATAGTAAGTGGGAAAAAATTGTGACTTTAAATTCTTTGAAGGCAGAGATCATTTTTATTTATCTTTACTGTCACAGAACTATCATAACAGTTACCTTTAAATTTAACCCTCAATAAATAGCTTTTAATTAAATGACCCTCATTTCATCCTTGTCGTTTATTCTGGTTTTCTGTGAATAAAATTTAAACATGGTGAATCCAGGTAATAAGTTCAGCAAATTTGGAGTATGAAATATAGAAGGAATGCGGATAAGTGACAAAAATAATAATGTCTGCAGATAAATTATTATCTTTGGCTTTTTATGCCATGTTGAGGAATTCAGACTTTTTCCTATAAACAATGAAAAACTTCTGAAGGATTTTAAATTGGATAGTGAAATGATAAGTACTGTTTTAGAAGTAGCACTGTTTAGTGAGTAAATGGAGGGTGAATTTAAGCAGGGCAAGACTGATCCTTTGTGAAAGTATTGCATCACTTAAGAAGAAAGATGACCTCAAATAGGGTGAAGATGAATAAAAAGTGAGGAAGAAGGGGTTGGCCAGAAAAAGTTGGTAAAACAAATAAATTATATTTACTGTGCCCTACAAAGTGTCAAGCACTGAACACAGGCCTGAATTAATTCATTTAATCCTTACTACAATTCTAGGGGGGAAAGATTATTATTATTATCCTCCATTAAAGATGAGGAAAACTCTATAGTTAGGTAACTTGCCAAAAGTCACAGAGTTGGTAAATGGCAGTGATGGGATTCCAAACACTAGATGCCTGCCTCTAGGCCTCCTTCCTAACTATTGCCTTACAACTTGTAGGTTTCTGGCTTATATAACATGGCAGATCATAATGTTCTCCCTCCACACAATGGGAGTCTGTGAAACAGGTTTTATGTGAAATAGGAAATAACAGGGTTTCTTAACCTTGGCACTACTGACACTTTGGACTATGAATTCTTTGTTCTGAGAGATTGTCTTGTGCATTATAGGATGTTTAGCACCACCCATGACCTCTGTGGATTAGTGCCATTAGACACCCCCTATGCCCACCCCAGTGATGGTTATGTCTCTGGACATTGCCTAATATCTTCTGGGGACTAAATAACCTTTTATTGAGAACCACTGGCTTATGGAAACGATAAAAATTCCATTTTTGTTAGGTTTTTACATTGACTTTAAGTTCCCTACATCTAGATAGCAATGCCAGCCAACAGCTAAATTCATGGAACCAGAATTCAAGAGGTATTCTGACTAGAGATACAGATGTAGCAAAGAATAATCACATTGCTAATAATTAGATGTGATTTCCAGGAACAATGTGAGACCAACCAAGGGCCAAGAACAACACTGGAGTGCAAGCATTTATGAACTGAACAGAAGAGGAACTAAAGTGAGGATGGGAAGATAGAAGAGAAAGAAGAAAATCAAGGGAAGGAGACGTCTTCAAAAATGTCAAAATTTGCATAGTTCAAAGAAATAAATTGGATTTAATTGCTAGTATGTCACTGGTAACTGCTGTGGGGGTCATTTATAATTTTTTCTTGAAATTCTATTATTTTTCCCACACTTCTTTAAGCATTCCTTCTCTGGTTTCATTTATTTCAGTCAGGTCTCAAAGTCTTTAAGAATCAGCTGGTTACACCATCAATTGGCACCCCTTTCTTAACAAAGCAGCCTCAGGCTAAGTCTTGTGCTTTCAAGAGTACCACTTCTATTAGATATATCTAACCCCAATGCTACTGAAAATTAGTGCTCCATATTAGAAAGTGATTATCCTGAATGATCATGTCCTTTTTGTATAGGAAGTTTGAGGTTGCAATGCAGATAAAGAGAGCAAGAGATCAAGGGAGAGAATCAGACAGGGAGGTGTTGGAATGGCTGAGAATAAAGACAGAGCTATTGGGGATCCCTGGGTGGCTCAGTGGTTTAGCGCTTGCCTTCGGCCCGGGGCGCGATCCTGGAGTCCCGGGAACGAGTCCCACATCAGGCTCCCTGCATGGAGCTTGCTTCCCCCTCTGCCTGTGTCTCCGCCTCTCTCTCTCTCTGTACTCTCATGAATAAATAAATAAAATCTTTAAAAAAAAAAAAAGGCAGAGCTATTGCCTTATTCTTAGAATAAGTCCTAGTTGTATGAGATTGCTGGAACCCTATTTTTCTAATGACCTAATAGACAAACACACATAGAAACTGGTTCCAGAATTAGGGCTACAACAAAGGACTCTCAGATGGAATGTGGAACTGTTGGTGGCACAAAGGTAAGACAAAGACCCCTGACAAAGGAGGTCAGAAGCAGGGAGAGCAATCATTCCCTCTGAGTACTTCTCTACAATGGTTGAGATGACAGCTAAGACTAGTATAGTAGTGGATGCCAATTCACTTATGACACATAAGCAAATTTAGAAAGAGGATCACATCTGTTTAATGAGCTAATAGCCCATGGCTCACCTTACCCAAAAACTTCACTGCTCTCAGGTCAAAATCTACCTAAGGCTCTGCCATGGCACTGAGGATACATACAATCCTAGAATCATATTAGCCCATGATTAGCCATGAAAAAGCAGATAATTAAAAGTGTTTCTCTCCCCCCATGTGTGTTACAGTTAATATGCTTTGTAATTGCTGCATAAGAGTTGTTTTTGAGTTGAGAAGGTACAGATAGGAAGGCTATTTTATACATGTATATGTGTATGTATGTATGTATGTATGGGTTTATCTATTTTGGTAGGAATTTTTGTTTTGAGTGACCTCTACTGAGACAGGGACCAACATTGGTTCTTGATCCCATAGGTAGAAAATTTAGGAAAACATGGGTTACTATGTGATTGTGGCTTATAGTCAGCATGCTGAGACCTATACTTGAAACCATATGTGAAAGCTAACTTTAGAACAAGCTGTACATCCAACCAAATCTTGTTTCCACAAAACTGATCTCTCACAGCCACATGCAAAACAAGAAAATCTGGAGCTATCTGAGAAAACTCAGGGGAGACTTGGCTACCCTTCCAAGCCCCTACAAAATCCTTCACCTTCTATATTCACGACATTTTTTAGGATGAAAGCGACTTCACATTATGATGTGCAATCCATAAAGAAAGATGTGATTGAGATGCCAAATGGCAATCAAAAGTAAATAAATTTCACCCTGAATGACTTTAAGGAAGGGTCTGGATTTGGAATTAGCAAACTTTGGCCTGCTGGTGAACTGCCTGCTTTTGTAAATACATTTTTATTGGAACATAGCTATGCCCATTTATTTACCTTTGTCCATGGCTGCTTTCAAACTATAATCACAGAGTTGAGTAGTTGTGACAGTGTCCCATGGTCCAGAACCCTAAAATATTTACTATCTGATCCTTTCAGAAAAAAAAAAAAAATGCTGATCCTTGGTGCAGATTAGAGATTTCTGACTGAATCAGGAGAGAACAGACTTGGCTGGTATACCCCAGGACAGGAAATCTGGAGTAGTTTGTGCTGAAATGACTATTTAATAAGATTCTCGTCAGACACTCCTAGTTTTGTGCATCAACTGAGATGAGCAGAAGAAAGATGAGCAGCTGCCACTCTAACTGTTCTTCCTGTTTTCTGAACTTATTCAGCCCCAGCATTGGCTTGTGATGTTCCACATTGAAGAGCCAGGCAATCACTGATTCCTGGAAAAATATAGCCCAGTGAGTTTGTTTTTGAGAACACTGGCCTTATTCCAGGTGCTTACGTGTTAATGAAGGGAAAAAGGGGATTTCATGGTAAAATAAACATGGGATGGTGAACATGTTTGATTAAACAAAGCTAAACATGTTTATTTACTCCATAATTTTTCAATCTTTAATATGAATGCCTGTGATCCCCAAAAGGAGGAAAAAGGTTGACATGTAAACATATTCAAACTTATTTGAGCACAGTATTATTTCAGAATACTCAGAAGACTTAAATTTCTTATATATTGGGTTTGAGAATTCAAAGTGAAAGAAAGAATACAGAACTGTTAGATACTGTCTTGTCACAGGGCCTTTGTACAAAGCTTTTCCCCTTAAAACAATCCGTTCTCCCTCCACACACATACACCTTTTTCTGGTTAACTCCAATTCATCAAATTCTTAACTCACCCTCATTCTTCCATGACCATTCCCAAATTTCATCAGGTCACCTATTTTACATATTCATAGGACCTATTACTCAAGGCCTTATCATGGGTATACTTTAAAATTTACTTAGGTGATGGATGCCTGGCTGGCTCCGTTGGTAGGGCATGTGACTCTTACTTAGCCTCAAGGTTATGAGTTTGAGCCCCATGTTGGGTGGAGAGATTACTTAAAATCTTTTAAACAAACAAACAAACAAACATGGGTGGTTTTTAATAATGAGTCTTGCCCTACAGACTATCAACTTCATAGAGATCACCACAATATTCCTATCTCCCAGAAAAGTGAGTAATAACATGCAGTAAACTTTCAATAAACACTGTGATGTGCATGAAGCAACACAATACTATTGCTTTCTCCATCAGAAACTTGAAGACCCTTTTCACTAAAAGTTGACTGTCTAAAAAAAAAAAAAGCTGACTGATAAACAATAATTCTGATAGTTTAAAATCTCCATATGCTCAGTCTTTCACAGACAGGATGGGGTTATTTTATGACCATAAAGCTACTCGGAATAGAGACTTACTTAAAGTAAGATAAAGAGCTCTAATTGGTCCAGGCTTCAGGTTAAGACACCAAGGAGGTCTCCACTTCAAGTGTCTGAGGAAAACAGCCTTGCTAGAAAGAGCTTAGGTATGTATTCTTAGAATGAGAACCACTGTACGGTTCTGGAGTTTTGAATGAAGAACATAGTCACTTCAAAGTCACTGTCCTGAGATGCAGCTCCTGTTTGTTGCTCAGCTTCTGTGGACACATAACACTAGATCAAGGTATATACTGATTTTAAAGTACCTATGTGAGATCAGTAAGATGCTTAAGATCCATGAGTTCTGAACTCAGGAAGTCAGTCTCAGATGGACAGATCCATGTAAATAAATTGATATAAATAAAATGATCCATGAAAGCATGTGTTTTAAAAAAGAAAAAGTAGAACTCTGGAGAAGATGACTTTTAAGAACAGGTAAAGTAAAAGAAGACTAAATCTAAAAAGATCCAAAACAAATAAAGATAACTAGATGCTAACATTTGTTAAATCTAGTTGATGAGAACACAGTTTGTCTTATGTTATTTTTACACTTGAAACTCGTTTGAAATATTTCAAAACAATTTTTAAAAGAGCCTGAGGAGTGACTGGAAAAATAGAAAGTAAAGTGGGAGGGAGCTGCTTAATTGAATCCAAAGAAGGGTACCATTTCATGTAGGGGAGGTCAATGATGAAATGGAGAGGTCAAGCAAGATAAGAATTAAAAACTGTCAGTTGTTTTGTCAATTGAATGGTTATTGTGACCTTACTGAGAACAGTTTCAGAAGACATGTGGGGCAGATGACAAATCTCATTTGATAAAAGAGAACAAAAAAGGATGAAAAACAGCTGACTGTGAAAAAATAAAGATATTTATTATCTCATCTATCAGTTGGAGGGGGGCAGGGCAGATTCAGAATTGCAATTTTAATTCAGGTCTTTACTGCTCTGTTTTTTCATCTTCATCATTTTAGATTTTGTCCTCACACTTGTCTCCTCATATCTTAAGATGGTAGTAGTAGCTTTAAGTATTAAGCCTGCAAACAATAACCAGAAGCAAAATTTTAAAAAGAGGGACATATTTTCTATTTCTTTTTGAGGTGAGAAAACTTTCTTTCATTCTCATTGGCCAAAACAGTATCACTGTGCTCAGCTCTAGACCAATCACTAGCAAGGTGGGTGAGACTACAAGAAATAGCAAGACTTGCTCCTTGAGGTTACAGATCAGAGTGGTAACCTATTCTGAATACAAGATGGCAAAAGGTGAGAACCTGATAAATGTGAGCTCTGCTATGACGGCAAGAAGTAGCAAGCGAGCAATTGTGAGAAAGGGAGCAGTGGAGTCCCACAATTAAGGATATATGGGCTATAGCCTGTCCTGAGGGGAAAATCCAGCTGAGAGGAAGAGCTGAAGCTATAGGAAGGAGATGGGATGGCTGTAGATCTATCATTAACAGGAGAGGTAGGTCATGGAGGATGGGAGCCAGAACATGGGTAGAGAGATCAGACATAGACTTATGGGACTTCTGGTTCACTAAGATCAGAGAAGGTTAGGCAAAGGAGGAAAGTGGGGAAAAAAGATCATATGCAGGTAACTTTTAGGAGTTGAAATAGGGTTGTTATAGGTTTTTATATAAAGTAAAAATACGTAAGTGTGTATAACCAGCATTAGCTACCGGTTGCCAGAGCTGGATGGAGTCAGTAGGAAGAGGCCAGGCCTCATACTACATGTAATTCCCAATTAACAGGAGAGAGATAATTAGGTCTAGATGGATTTGATAGGCTTCATTAAGTTGAATAGAGTGCTTATTATTATTTTGAGAGAGAGAGAGAGAGAGAGAAGGGAAGAGAGCAGAGGGAATGGAAGAGAGAGAATCTTAGGCAGGCCCAACGTGGGGCTCAGGCTCAGTCTCATAACCCCGAGATTTTGACCTGAGCCAAAATCAAAAGTTGGACACTTAACCAACTGAGCCACCCAGGCACCCCTTAACATGCTTATTAAGCAATGTATGTGGGGAAAGAAAACTTTGCATAGTGTCTAATATACAGTACTCAATAAATGTCAATTGAATATTTGAATTCTATTTCTATACCAGGTCCATTAAAAGCCCAATTACATCCAACCCAATTTATGTATTTCTCCAGACTTTCCTGGCCCCACCTGCCTCCTGGCACTTGTTAGCTTTCTTAAGAGCCCCAGCCAGCTGTCTGTCACAGCTTCTATAGGATAAGGACTAGGCTCAGGCATGGCTTTCCATGGTTCCCTCTATAGCCGATGGATATACAAACCCTCTAGTGGTCTGACATCCAGTCTCAGGTAAAGTACAGTACCCCCAAAGTATGGGGTCAGGCTTCCCCAATGATTGGTAGGAGGGGCTGAATAACATCACCCAAAGTGAGGAAGTGTTAAATATTCACAGATCTTCACAATGTTTCCACAGTTGCACTTGAGCTACAATAGCTCAGACTGTTAATCAGCTGGGTTACCTGATTGAGTTTGGACCAGCAAATGCAAGGAGAATAGAAGAATCTGGCAAAGAAATACTTTTCCATTCATATACCATCCAATGACTTCCCAAAAGTACATTAGTTACCTATAGACTGCCCTCACACAGTCCCAGGACCAAGCAACAAGCAATGGATATCTGTGAAAGCTGTCTTATCTTGACAATACAGAATATTATATTTGCTTTTTTCCTTTTCTTGCCTCACTCTGCTTTTCTCCAAGCTGCTCTGAGATTTCATATGAGCCTTCTTCGCATCCCCTTAAAGGGTTAAAAAGTGAGCATTTCCTCCACAGCATCTGTTTTCCAGGGAACCCCAGCAAAGACAACAAACAGCTGGATTGCTGACCTATTCAGTATACACATCCAGAGTGTGAAACAATAAGGCTGTCTGCCAATACTCAAATGCACAACTCCAATTGATGAAAACTGCTCAAATAGCCAATCAACCTAAGCCCCTAAAAGAATAATCCAAACTTAAGAGAAACAATAGACCATTTCTTTTAAAAAATCCATGAAAAATACCTAGCACAGGTCTGGCACAAAATAGATATTCAGTAAATATTCACTAGGTGGTCCATTCATTGATTTCCACCAATTTCAGGGAGAACAAAGGACAACATGGAGGGATATAAAGCATTTGTTGTCTTTTATTTTGGATGTGTGCACAGTCAGAGACAAACTAAATCCTTGATGAACTACAATAAATGTTTTCATGTTCAGTATTGGATCACCTGCGGGTACTCCATGCAGCAATTGTAATATGAGTCTATTGATAGACATTCAAACCTCAGAAAGAATAGCCTAATCTATGATCATCTGGGGGAGAATCAGCATAAACCACTGGAGAGCAGCAGTGAGCCAGACCACAGGTGGAAGCTGTTAGGTGAAAGGCAAGTGTGCCAAGGATCAGATGCAATGCAATTCAGGATTTACCAACCTTCAGACAAGTTGTCCATAAGTCCACCCACTTATGGTTGGTGGCCACTTCTATGGTTGTAATATTGTGAATGTATATTTGAGAACATCACATGGTTATTAATATAACTTAGTCCTATTAATTGTGGAATCAAATCTGCACTGTTATAATAAATATTATATTCAGAACCACCTTTAGTTGCTGCATGAAGCTGAGATATGTGTACAATTACAGTTTACTCCATAATTCTCAGAATGCAAGTCATTTACATACAATTCCTAATACTTCAGAATGGGCAACAAACTAGCTGTGTTCGCCTCAAAATGCTTTAATTACAAATGAAAATGCTCATTAGTCGAATTCTAAACCTTTGTAAAACTTAAAAATGTTAAAAATATCTCTAATAGTATGTTTACTATTTAAAAATAACAGTTCAAACACATTTAACTGCTGATAGCATCTTTCTCCAAAGGGTGGTGAATTATAATTCAATGTTACAGTATCTGAAGCAATAATTTCATGAAGTGTACTATTATAATCATTTTGTAGAGCAGGAAGTTGAATCTTAGAAAGTGTAATTGTTTTGCCTCAAGTCATACAACATCAGATGTTGAACTAAGATTTTTGATGTCTTGCCAATTATTATAATCCCAAAATATTCTTAGAAAGAAGGTAAATATACTAAAAATGCCAATTTTTAGTATATTCCATTTCTACCCATGCACTCATCAATATTTATTTAGTACTTTCTGCATCTGAGTACTTTTATGGTACATACCATATCACCATCATATATTTTATATATCTCTTAAATCTGCACAATTAACCTGAGAAG
This sequence comes from Vulpes lagopus, assembly GCF_018345385.1. NCBI lineage: Eukaryota > Metazoa > Chordata > Mammalia > Carnivora > Canidae > Vulpes > Vulpes lagopus. Next base: position 16,848,174 of record NC_054824.1, read on the forward strand.
TAAGAAAAGCAGCTGTTACTATCACCATTGTACCCTTTTGCTGAGTACTTGCTACATGTTAAATGTATTACATTAGGCCATTTACCCCTCAAAATGATCCATAAACCCTTACAAATGATACATTTATCCTATAGAGATGTGAACCAAATCTTTCAGTCTCCAAAGCTATGATCCCATCTAGGGCCTACTTTATAGTGGGAAAACTTAGAGCTTTAGAAAGGGTATTATTTTATTGAAAGTCAAAATTTGAAGGAGTAAAAAATCAAACCCAAGTCTTTTAGCTCCAGAGCTTAATATCTAATTTATAAAAGATTTTAAAACTCCAAAATTTAGGACTACAGCACAAAATATAAAAAGTAGTAAAGAAAATAAAAAGCAATGCTATGATAAACACAAGGAAAGCAGTTACAATCTTTTGTCCCAGTTGAAGAAAGAGATCAAGACTCCACTATATCCTTTTACATGAATTTCATTACTGAAAAGCTGATTCAGGATATGAAACTTTGGAATGAAATAAATTCAAATACATTCCTTTCAGTACCTTACTTTCTAGTTTCAGGAAGACAGGCTATACAAGTCAAAGGAGAAAGAACAAATACTGGCTATAGGCATATGAATCATTTAACTGGCCCCCATTTTCTTGCTTTATTATTTCAGCGATACTCTACTCATGCCATTGTCAAGGTCATAAACAATTTCTTCTAAAAGTGCATTTTTTCAGGTGTTTTTAAAAAGATATCATAATGCACAAAAATCCCCCCAAAATGAGATTAATATCACTTCCTTTCTTTGCTTTCATTCTCAAAATTTAAAGAACTGAGAGTCACTCCCAAGATGGAAACCAACTGCTTTAAATTTTGATGCCATCTTAACGGGATTCAAAGAAGGTGCTAGGATTCAAAGCCTCCCTTTGAAGTAAAAAGTCCCTCAAGAAGATTGGTTTTTGTCTTGCATTAGTGATCTTTCCTAAAAGTCACTAATGTCTAATTCTCTTTTCAGTCTAGCATATAAGTGTGTGCTGCATAAAGTTCAGAACTATGTCATGTGCAAAACTTCTTGCAGGGATGCTATCATTTACATTTGGAAAAAGTAAAATTCATAAAGAAAAATAAAACTGAAGATAATACTAAAAGTAAGATTTCTTTTTTAAGTAACAGTGAAATAATTACCTCTGGATCTACTGAGCATGTTGATGAGGTACTTCTTTGAGAATATGCTGCTTTCAGTGAAGAATCAGCATAGCTATTACATTTTAATCTACTAGCCACTTAACATTTAATATTATATTTACTAAAATGTCTCCAAGTATCTTTGAACATTGGGGTAGGTGTTTTGAACAAGGTTACATTTTAATTACCTCCACTATTTCAAGTTGCCCGCCCCCCACAGCATATAGTTAGCATACTATTTCAAGTTGTCTCCCATAGCATATGGTTAGCATAACTTCTAAACTCTGGAATATGACATATAAGGCCCATTGTGAACTTACCCTCCTCCCTGCCCGTCCTCACCCTTCACCATCCCCTTGCCTCCTCAGCTATTTCCTCTCTCCAAGTGAAATCTGTAACTGTTATTTACAGTTGAGGAAATACATCAGCTCTCTTACCCTTGTACCCTGTGTACATGAGCTTCCAGTATGATCCCCATACTACTCCTCTGCCAACTCTGACTTACACTCCACCCAGGATCAGTTGCCTCCTCTGTGCCATCATAGTAGCCTTTCTGTCTCTACCACATGACTCTTCTAAGCTCATGTATTGTGCCCTTACTAGTAAGGCCACATTTAATTTTCGGAACAACTCTAAAAGTTGGTTTTATTGCCATCTTCAGTTTTCAGACTTAGTAACTTAAGTACATGCTTCAAGGTCATAATGTATTGTGATGCTGGCTACAAATTCACTGTCCTTATTTTCAACATGATAATTCATCTATCAGAACATAACGAAGAAAATTTTCCATGTGCCTTGCTAAAGAAAAGTTACCCTATGACAACAGAATCATTTTGATCTACAAATGAAATGCCTTTAGTGTACCTATAATGGTTTGTAATTAATGCCACTTTCTTTTTCTTAAGAGATTAGTAACCACCTGATTCATAGTAAAGAACAGACTTCTGCCAAACACCATCATCAAAGTTCGTAAGCTGTGGTTTCTACAATTCACCTTATCCTCTTCCTAATACTTAACTGGGTCGTTTACCTTTCTAACTTTTCATGACTCCTAATAGAGTAATGATATGTTTCTGTCATGCTATCTTTACGTGCTTTCAGGATTCTAGGATGAAATGTGTCTATCTGATTTAGAGGTATTAATTCACATGTTACAGCCGGATGTGGTCTTGCATATTTGTCCTAGTCTTCAGTTTTATTTCCTTCCTTTGTATCACTTCCATTCTTTCCATTTGCATACCATTTTCCTTGGTGTAGAATGTAACAATTGGCTTTGAGTCATCCTGCTGGTTTCTTTCAGCTGCTAGTATTTCTCCAGCTTGCTCAGGAGTAAGCCTAACCTCCTTTTTGCTCAGCTACTTCTATATACAAATAAAAAGACTATTTATTTCAGTCGTGTATTTGGCAGGGTTTGCCCTGGTCTGCTTTTGGCATTTTTAAAAAGTTTTTATTTAAATTGCAATGAGTTAACATGCAGTATAATATTAGTTTCAGGAGTATAATATAGTAATTCAACATTTCCATAAAATACCCAGTGCTCATCACAAGTGCATTCCTCAATTCCCATTACCTATTTAACCCATTCCTCCCACCAAACACCCCCTCGGTTAACCACTGGCATTTTTTTGATACCATTGTTTCAATTCCTACCCATAAAACATATTCAAAGAGATTAATCCATTCAAAGGACCTAATGTGTCTCAACTATCAGAACAAAGGAAAGATCATTTCAGGTCCTGGCTACAAAGTCCAGAGGTGCAGTTAACTGCTGATTTTTCAGCCTTACCTTAGCTATTCAGTCCTTATCCTAGAAGCACCAAAGGCAATATGCCTACAAATTCATTTTATTACTGTTTATGATGCCTTAGGCTTGATTCTTAGATTCCCATTTCACACCAGAATTTATTTACCAACATAAACATGCACAGCTCAAAGTCCTCTCTTTTTCAGAAAAGAGAGCAGCAAACCAATCTATAGAGTTCCCATTGGCCTTAAAATCAGAACACATCAGGAGTGCCTTGTTAGATGAATTTAGCAGCAGGGAAGCCTGCAGCTCATCAGCTTTCTGTTCCTCAAAAGTAGGTACTTACTGCAGTCAAGAGGAATTATTCCTGAGGATTTCTGGTCATGGGGATATTTTCATTACCTTAAAAAATGTCTGAATAAAACAAAAGAAAAGTCCTTGTATTTGTTTTCCTCTACAATATTGCATTTGATTTAAATGCCCTTTGATATACTTTGAGGGTTTTAATTAGTAATTGAAAGTTATATATCCAAATAAAATCCAAATTAGTAATGTTTTTTTTTATCTGTTCTCTAAATAAACATTTACACAATCTCCAGTGGCCTGGATGCTATGGTAAGTGCTCAGATAAATATAAGATATGTAAGTCTCTGCCCTCAAGGAGGAGTAAATACAGTGGTAAAAGAAAATATATTAATGGAGTATGGTGAAGACTTCAAATGACAGACTAGAGGAGGGACAGATGTGATCTTCCTGGCAGTGTTCAGATAGACCACTTAGCAGAAGGATATGAAAAAAGAAAAAAATAATTTACTGTTACTGAGTACTTAATATGCTCCAGACCCTGATTATACACTCAGCAAATGCCATCTTATTTAATCCTCACTGTCTTCTTTTTAAATAGAGAGTCTCATTTTTCGACGAAGATAAAGTTTAACATGTTATATAACCTGTATTCACATTTTGTGTGTGACAGAATTGATACTCAATATCTAATTCCAAATTTTTATTCATTCCCTACATTATTCTGTCTACTAGGGGTCACTTGAGCTCTGTGGTAAGGGATTACTGGGCAGTTTTTAAAAGAATATACCTCAAAGGAGTTTTCTAGCAGCAAAGGGAAAAGAGGCAATTCCAGGCAGAGAGACTGACAAAAAGCAAAGTAGGTAAAGTAATACAGAAAAAAAGAGAAACTCTAAGGCTAAACTTAATGATAAATTTGTCCCATCAAGATCTAAGTATGGAAGGTTTATTATGAGGATTACCATTTTCTCTATATTGTGCCCTTCTCCATAAGTACCCATGCTTACTTGAAATTTTTAGGACATATCTATAATCCTGATGTTTCTAATGATAAAAATAATAATAAATGAGATTTTTTTATATGCCAAGTACTTTCTAAAACGTAAATACACCTTAATTTCTTTATAAGGATCTTAATAGGCAAGTAGCATTATTACCCCCTTTTTAAAGATGAGAAAATTGTTATACAGGAAATTAGGTAATTTACCCAGTGTCATAGAACTAGGAAGTGATAGAGTTGTGATGTAAATATAAATATATAAGATCTGCTTTTATCCCTTACACAGTACTGCCTCCCCAGTTTTATAAGCATCTTAAGATTCAAATGGTTATTCATATGAGAAAAGATATAAAACATTACAACATAGAAAAATTTGAAAAGCTATATAGATCAGAGTGAGTTGGCTCTCTCATCCCTCATTTCATTAGTCATTTGAGCTTATTCAACTTATATGTTGTTAAGCAAAAACTATTCATTCTCACAGTGTTCCATTTTTCTCTTGTTGGATCCTTGTTTTGTAAAATAATCTTACTAGATTAAAAAGACTATTAACTGCATTTACTTGCTAAAAATATTCAATGTCCAATTGTAGAAATGCAATATATTCATGTCAGGCAGTGGAGGATTTTAGCTCTTCAAAATATTCCTTTATTTCTTTGAGTAAGATGTATGTGTGTTATCAAGAATTAAATAGTCTAAGGCTCTGCAACTTTTATAGAGGAGTAAGCTTAGGATACTGAACTTCCTACATTCTTATAGATAATAACTACAGATTCAGGGAGAAAAACAAACCAGAGAAAAATAAACAAAGAAAAGATTCTAAGATTTGGAAAGTGAAAGCATATGGATTGTACAGGATAGTTAAGCTCCAAAAAAGCAACTCCCTTTATATCTGTTAATTGCTTTTATAAAGGTATTCCTATGTTGGGTGCATAAATATTTATAATTGTTATATCTTCTTGGGTTAACTCCTTTATCATTATGTTATGTCCTTCTTTGTCTTTTGTTACAGTCTTCGTTTTAAAGTCTGTTTTGTCTGAGTATTGCTACTTCAGCTTTCTTTTCATTCCCATTTGCGTGGGGTATCTTTCACCATCTCTTCACCTCCAGTCTATGTGTGTTTTAAGACCTACAGTGAATTTTGTAGGGTATGGATGGGCCCTGCTTTTTATCCATTCAGCCACTCTATGTCTTTGAAGCTTTTAGTTCGTTGACATTTAAAGTAATCATTGATAGGTATGTACTTATTGACACTTTGTTTTTCATTTGTTTCTGTAGTTCTTCCCTGTTGCTTTCTTCTTCTCTTAGTCTCTTTCTTTGTAGTTTCATGGTTTTCTTATATTTGGGTTCCTTTCTCTTTTTTTTTTTTGTTTGTTTGTTTTTTTTGTTGTTCTTTTTTTGTGCATTTCTTGTAGGATTTTGGTTTGTGGTCACCATGAGGTTTATATATATCAATCAATATATATAGCAGCAATTTAAAAACTCCCAGAAACCAGAAGTCCAAGATCAGATAGCTTTACAGTTATATTTTAGCAAACATTTAAGAAAGAGTTAGTACCTATTCTTTTCAAATTATTCCAAGAAACTGAACAGGAAGGAACACTTCCAACCAGCATTACCCTGATGGCTGATACAAAAATCAAAGACACCACAGAAAAAGAAAATTTACAGGCCAATATCCCCAGTGAACATAGAAGCAAAAATCCCCAACAAAATATTAGCACACCAATTCACAATGTATTAAAAAGATCATAAAGTACCATCAAGTAGAATTTATTCCAGGGATGTGAAGATGGTTCAACATCTCCAAATCAATCGATATGAAATACCATATGAATGAAACAAAGGGGAAAAAATCATATGATAATCAACAACAGATGCAGAAAAATATTTGAGAAAATTCAACATCATTTATGATAAAAATTCTCAACAAAGGGGGGTACAGAGGAGCATAACTCAACATAATAAAGGCCATATATGACAACCCCATGGGTAATATTGTACTCACCAGTGAAAAAGTAAATCTTTCTCCTAAGATCAGGAACAAGACAAGGATTCCCACTCTTGCCAGTTTCATTTTATTTTATTTTATTTTATTTATTTATTCAGTTTTATTCATGTATATTGAAAATCTTAGGCATAGCAATCAGTCAAGAAAAATTTTAAGAAGACATCCAAATTGGTAGGGAAAAACTAAAACTGTCACTATTTACAGATGACATTATACTATAATCTAGAAAACCCTAAAGATGCTACCAACAAACCATTGAGGTAATAAATGAATTCAGTCAAGTTTCAGGATACAAAATTAATATACAGAAATTGTGCTTCTAACATTAATACAAGCTATCAGAAAGAGAAATCAAAAAGATGATCCCACTTATAATTGCATCAAAAATAATAAAATAGGAAAAAAATTCAACCAAAGAGAAAGACCTGTTCTTTTGAAAACCATAAGACATTGATAAAAGAAACTGAAGATAAGTTCACAAAGTGGAGAGGTTTATTTATTTACACTGTGCTTATGAACTGGAAGAATTACTATGGTTAAAATACCCATACTACCCAAAATAATGTACAGATTCAATGTAATACCTACCAAAATACTAATGGCATTTTTCACAGAACTAGAACAAAGTATGTTTGAATTTTGCATGAAGCCACAAAGGCCTTGAATAGCCAACATAATTTTAAGAAAAAAAGAACAAAGCTGGAGGCATCATGTTCCCTGATTTCAAGCTATCCTACAAATCTATAGTAATCAAAACAGTATGGCACTGACACAAAACCAGACACACAGATCAATGGAATAGAATAGACAACCCAGAAATAAATCCACACCTATATGGTCAATCTATGACAAAGGAGGCAAGGATATACAATAGAGAGAAGACAGACTCATCAATAAGTGGTGTTTGGGAAACTAGACAGCTACACGCAAAAGAATGAAACCGAACTACTTTCTTACATTATATGCAAAAAATAAATTTAAACTGTATTAAAGACTGAAAGTAAAACCCCAAACAATAAAATTCCTGGAAGAAAACATAGGCAGGAAGCTCTTTGACACTGGACTTAGCAATATCGTTTTAGGCCAGCTCCTAAGGCAAGGGCAACAAAAGCTAAATAAACAAATGGGATCACATCAAACAAAAAGGTTTTTGCACAGTGAAGGAAACCATCAACAAAATGAAAAGGCGATAAATAGGAGAATACTCATAAATCATAATTTGATACGGGGTTAATATCCAAACTATATGAAGAATTTATACAAATTAATATCAAATAAAAACAAACAACTCAATTTAAAAATGGGCAGAGGGCTTGTATAGGAATTTTCCCAAGAAGATATACAGGGATGCCTGGGTGGTTCAGAGGTTGAGCACCTGCCTTCGGCTCAGGGCATGATTCTGGTCTGGGGATCCAGTCCCACATCAGGCTCCCTCCAAGAAGTCTACTTCTCCCTCTGTCTATGTCTCTCCCTTTCTCTGTGTGTCTCTCATGAATAAATAATTAAAAAAAAAGAAGCAGAAGATATACAGATGGCTAACAGGTACATGAAAAGATGCTTCACATCATTAATCATCAGTAAAATACAAGTTAAAACTACAATTTGATATCATCTCACACTGGTCACATTGGCTATTATTTAAAAGACAAAAAAAGTGTTGGTGAGAATGTGGAGAAAGGAAACTCTTATACACTGTTAGTGGGAATGAAAATTTTTGCAGATACTGTGCAAAACAATATGGCTGTTCCTTAAAAAATTTAAAATAGAACTACGATATGATCCATCAATTCTGCTTCCAGGTATTTATCTGACAAAAAACGAAAACACTAATCCTAAGAGATATATGCACTCTTATGTTCACTGAAGCATTATTTACAATAGCCAAAACAAGAGAGCAAACTAAGTGTCCATCAATAGATGAATGGATAAAGATGTGGTATGTATGTGTGTGTCTGTGTGTCTGTGTATGTGTCTTTGTACTTACTTGGCCAGAAGAAGAATGAAATCTTGCCTTGCAACTACATAGATGGACTAAAGGGTATTATGCTAAGTGAAAAAAGTTAGACAGAAAAGACAAATATATGATTTCACTTATATGTGGAATCTAAAAAACAAAACAAATGAACAAACAAGACAAAATAGAAACAGGCTCATAACTACAGGAAACAAAATGTTGGTTCTCAGATGAGGGAGCAGTAGGAAGGGCAGGCAAAATGTTGAAGGGGATTAAGAGGTACAAACTTCCAGTTATAAAATAAATAAGTCATGGACATGTAACGTACAGCATAGAGAGTATAGTCAATAATACTGAAATAACTTTGTATGGTCACAGATGGTAGCTACACTTATGGGAATCATCTTATAATGTATAAAAATATCAAATCACTATGATGTATATCTGAAACAAATAGGATACTAATATGCCAGTTACAATTCAATAAACATATATACAGATAAGGATGGGCAAAAAAGCAACTATATGCTATCTCTATAAGAGACATACTTTAAAATTATAGAAAGGTTTAGGTTAAAAATAAATCGATTTTTAAAAAAATACAAGTGAAAATAATAAATATAAGCAGGCTGAAAAAGCAATGTCACTATCAGATAAAATAGACATGACAGAGTATTACCAAAAATAAAGAGGAATATTGCATAATGATAAAAGGATCAACTTCTCAGAAAAAACATAATCATAAATCTGTATTGTTAGTGACTTTAATTGGTTATTATTTGTAACATAGACTCAAAATAAATAAATTTGTCGATGACTTAGTATACAATGTTTATAAACTTCAGCTATATGTGTATATACTAGTAACAAACAATTGGAGGATGAAATTTTTAAAAATCATTTACAATCACATTATATAACATTTGGGAATAATTTTAACAAAATATATTCAATACACATTCACTCAAAACCACAGAATATTGCTGAGGATAATCACGGAATATCTAAATAAATACAGATATACTATCTTCATGGATTAGAATAAATATTTTTAAGATGTCAGTTCTTCATAAATTGCTCTATAGTTAAACACAATCCCAGTGAAAATTCCAGCAGTCTTTTTCGTGGAGATTGATAAGCTGTTTATAAAATTGATGGGGAAATGGAAATGACCTAGAATAGTAAAAGCAATTTTTTAAAAAGAATGAAGGTGGAGGATTTACAGCAACTGATTTTAAAGTTTATTGTAAAGCTGTTCTAATCAAGACAGCCCATGGTATTAGCAAAGGAACAGACATAGTCTTTTTTTTAAGGAAGGGAATGTAGAAATAGTTCTCAAAATATCATCTAAGATTGAACTAAAATTATTTTTCTAACTAAGTCAGTAATCTTTTTCTCTCCCATGGTCTCACAAGTGGACAGTGGCGTTTTCCAGAAGTCAAATGATCTGTAACATTTCAATATCTCACTAAATCTTTAATGCATAAGTTGATGTAATTAACTAGCTGTCTTCTATTAAAACAGAAATTAAATATATTTTAAAATGTAAAACAATGCTTCTTTTCTCTCATTTTTTATTTTGGAATATTTAGATATTTTTATAAAAATATGTTGCTCATTATTTATTTACATAAATTAAAATATATTTTAATATTTATTCATTTATTTAAATTTAAATATTTATTTGCTTATTTAAATACATTTGTTTTATCAGTTTTATTTCTTTTTTTTTTTTTTTAGTTTTATTTCTTAATACAGTAAATTTTGATAGATTTAATCCATATAAACAAACAAACAGGAAAGCTGTTTGTTGTCCTCTGTAATTTCTAAGAGTATATAGGGGTTCTGAGACAAAGAAAGAAAAAAGAAAAAAGAAAAGAAGAAAAGAAAAAAAAAGAAAAGAAAAGAAAAGAAAAGAAAAGAAAAGAAAAGAAAAGAAGAGAAAAACCACTGGAATAAAGTGTCCAAAAGTAGATGCATATGTTGATTGAAATATTAAAAAGATTTTCAATAAAGATGCCACAAAAAATCAGTGGAAAAGGGAAAGTCTTTTTAACAAATGGTTCAGAAATCATTGGATATCTGTATGGAAAAAAATATGAACTTTACCTCTCACCATAAAAAAAATAATAGTTCTGAATGGATTACAGACCTGAATATAAAAAGCCACAATTATTAAAGCTCTGAAGAAAACATTAAAAAACTATGTCATGTGAAGATTTATCAAATCAATATGTTTTATACCTGAAACTAGTATAACACTGTATGCTAATTATACTTCAATAATTTTTTTAAAAAAATATGTGATATATGGCCAGGTTTAGCTAAGATGCATGAAACATAAATCATAAAAGAAAACTTTAAATCTACTTTATCAAAATTAGAATCTCTAAAAACTACTTTTACAAAACTTTTTTATAAAGTCATTAAGGGTTAAGCATCCAGTTATTGATTTCAGCTCAGGTCACTATCTCAGGGTGGCAAGATCAAACCCTACATTGCACTCCACACTGGCATGGAACCTGCAGAAGATTCTCTCTCCCTCTCCCTCTACCCCTCCCCACCCCATGCATGTCAGTTGCACTCACTCTCACTTCCCTCCACCCGTTGTCTCTCAAAAAAGAAAAAAGGTAAAAGGCAAATAAAAGCCATAATGATATATCACTTTTTATCCATTTGAATGGCTAAATTCAAAGACTGACAATATTAAATCATGGTAAGGATATGGAGCAACTGATATCCTCACATAATACTAGTGAAAATTTAACATGGTACAACCACTTTGGAAAACTGTCAGTTTCATAAAAAAGTTAAACATCTACATATGGTATTACCCAGCATTCTGCTAATAACTATTTTCACAATGAAAAAGAAAACATATGTTCACACTGTCCTCTGCACAAATTTTCATAGCATCTTATTCACAATACGAAAAAAACTGGAGACAATCCAAATATTAATCAATAGCTGAATGATTATACAAAATGTGATATTTTCATTCTATGGCCACTGAGCAGTGAAATGAAAGAGACTACTGACACACACCCAGCATGAATCAACTCTAAATCATTATTTTGAGTAAAAGATGGTAAAGGTATACATATGTTCTATGAGTCTATTTATATAAAATTCTCAAATGTGCTAATTAATCTATAGTGATAAGAGGAAAAAAAAAACGAAGCAGATCAATGCCTGACTGGAGTTGTGGGTAGGAGAAATGGTCTGCAAAGGGGCAACGGGACACAAGGAACCTACTGAAGGTGATGGAAATGTTCTGTATTTAATTAGGGACACAAACAACTTTAAAAATTGATTGAATTGGATGCAACCGTATATAAAGTTGATACAACACTTTTTTTTTTTACAAACTAAGTCTATAAATGTGACACCTAAATCAATTTCTAACCAACATTTACTTGTGCACTTCCACCCACACATACACTGTTAGAGCTACATATCTATTCCATCACCCAATTTACTCGTTCAACAAATGAGTCTTGCAATGTGGAAAGTATTGAAATAAATAAATATACCTTGACTATTTGTATTTTAAAACTGGGAAGAATGGCACAATCAGACAAGATGAGGCCTTATTAAGGCAACATACTGAGAGAGGGGATCTTGTTTTTCTCTGATCAAAATGAGAATCACAATTACAATTATATAATGATTTCTGCCCAGTTCAGATATCTCTTTTTTTAACCATTCTTACTATGTTAATTCAGAACTGCATAATATCAACAAATGGGATATTTGAGAACGTGTAAAGTTACACTACGAAATAAATTATGTGTATTATCCAGGAGTCAACTTAAGCAAACATGCCAATTGTAATTACAACTAATACATATCTAATATTAACCAATCCTCATGAAAAAAGAACTTACAAAACTATCAAGCTTTAATGAATTAAAAGAAACTCTACCTTTGTTTTCTTTAGTTTATTATTCTGTTGTTTTGCTTAGATGTTGCCCTCTAGGTAAACCATTCATAGTAGTAATCATCAGGGGTACAGGCAATGCTTGACCCACAGTAGCATATTCAGGGTAGAAAATCAGAATTTCTTGGAGTGTCAAAGGAATTATTGGGACGAGAAGAGTCCATCAGTGATGGGAGAATGAAAAAGGACAACAGTGATCCGGTCTGTTTGCCAAATGAGATGTGGGTGAATACAATTTGGCACCTAACCTTCAAAGAATTATCAGAGATTTTTACACAGAGATTCAGAGATTCAGCTGCTCATGTTGTGGACCTTCATAGGTCAAGGGAAATGCCATATTAGACTGGAGAATCTACTTATGCTTTGTTTTTCATTCATTTGCTCTATTCCTTGCTGTGTCTGGTCCCCATGAATAGGTTCTACTGGGTAGTTAAGTATTACATAAATTGCAGAGCTTTTTGGGTTTTTTTGTTTTCTGTTTTTTTTTTTTTTTGGTTTGTTTGTTTGTTTTTGTTTTTTGTTTTGCAATTGCTCAAAGTTCTGACTAAATTTTGGCCAATTAAAACTTTTTGTTCTCACTATTGTTACTTTTATGTACCTGCTAAACCTGTCTGTTTCACTTCTTTAGTAGAAAGACCAAAGAGTCAGATCAGGTTCATCAGCTCTGCAATCCACCAAAGAGGGGAACAGATGCCAGAAGCTATGGATGTCTCCATAATGAGGGATATGGACAAGAAATCAAGAGTAGAGTGGAGAGGAATATCCACAAATGACAGACCCACCTGAGTCATCGCTGTAAGAATAAACCCCATAAAAAGGAAAGAGCTGCAATCCAAGGTCATGCGATCACTACTTAATATGAGAGTAGGTAGCGACCTGTTTGAAGACAACCTTCAGTCAGTACCTAAAATTGGACCTATCACGTCCTACATGATAAAAGAAGGTCTGTCAGTGTCACTGAAATGGCAGGCAAGAGAGATCAAGGTGAATGCAGTGCTGAAAATTACAGAGGTCTCATTCTCTTCAGTTTATTTTTGCTTAATGCCAGCTATAACCGCTCCTTTCTCTTTGGCCTCTACTTGCCACTTGCCCTGCACATCTTTACTTTTTGGTGATGGTGATATGAGAAAAGAGGAATAGAGATCATTAAGGCTTTTAGTTGTAAAAAGCATGATCTCCAGATGGAGACCTACCCGGAAATGCCTCCCTGCTGCTGCAGGCATACAGAGTTCCATGATACTTCCATGCTGCTCCACCAACCATCCTCCACAGCTGTAGTATAATAACATGGTTGTATATTTAATTATTTCATGTCTTCTTTGTGAAGATTTTACAATAATTCTGTGTTCTGTCACTGTTAATGCACTACTCCCTAAAAAGTCCTGGAAATTATTTTTGAAATATGCATTTTCTCCCTTACCCCAAAGACACTGAGTGCCCTCTCGACTCATAACAATTAGTATAGTCATGCAGTATGAGGAGCAAATTTTTTTTCTTATTCTTCATTTATTCTCTTACCTCATATACCCTAACTCAAAGCATCAAAGAGAGATAGATAGTAATGAAAAATGAAGTCTGTTCCCAGGAGTTGAGTTCTCACCTCTGACTGGTTCAGTTATCCTCTCGAAACAGGAGGTGATAGTAATGATTATATACAATCTCCCTGCCTCACAGTTTTAATGAGGATTGCAAATGAAGAAATGAGCATAATTTGAAGAATTAAAAATATGAGAAAAAGACATTTTCAAATAAAATTTAAAACTGTACCACTTGGTGTTTTCAGCAGGCGTACACTACCTAGAACCTTAGTAGGTAGGTAAGATAACAGGTATTGTTCCTGTTTAGTTTATTCTAGAAAATAGCATCTACCCTCTGATTATTGTTGACATTTTTTAAATGTAAACATTTCTCTCAAGTATGATTATCCTTTACACAGAGAAGAAAATAAATCATGTTTATCTCAACCACTAAAAATTTTGATAATTTTTAACAAGCCACCAAACAAAAAGCAACAACAACTTACTTTTAATTAAAAAATCAAAGTAGATTTAAGTAAGGGGCCTGAATTGGAAGTTGCCAGTTGGTATTTGAATGAGATTTCTGTTATTACATAGTAAGCTAGTCCTGTAAAAATCATGTCACACTTGTGTCACTATCTTAGAAGACAGAGATAGAATGATTTAAATCAAAATAATTACTGAACTAGGGTTTAAAGAAAGCACATGTTATGTTTTTCAGGAGTGCATATGTGAGGAACAAATGAAGTGTGGTCAGTCTTGCTAACAAAGTAGTATGGTTGGGGATCCCTGGGTGGCGCAGCGGTTTGGCGCCTGCCTTTGGCCCAGGGCGCGATCCTGGAGACCCGGGATCGAATCCCACGTCGGGCTCCTGGTGCATGGAGCCTGCTTCTCCCTCTGCCTGTGTCTCTGCCTCTCTCTCTCTCTCTCTCTGTGACTATCATAAAAAAATAAATAAATAAAAAAAATAAAAAATAATAAAATAAAAAAGTAGTATGGTTGATCCTGTAACCACTGTTTTTGTTTTGCATTTTCTTTGATATAAAGAGGGAAGGAGAGAGGAAAGAAGAGGAAAGACACATTTTTCTTTCTTGTCAACAAATTAATTAAGAAGAATTTAGTAGGAATAGTATTTTGTCATTAATTTTATTCCATGTGATTTTAGTGGTTCTTATTATGTCTCTTTACATTTGAATAAAAGCATCTCATATAAAATCTTCATTCTATTTTCTTCTGCCTTCTACAATCTTTTCCTTTATCCCACTCAAATCAGTGCTAATGGTTGTGTTATGTGGCGAGGACAGCACTGACCTTGGTCTAGAAGTGCTGGGATCTCAGTTCCAACACTACTATTTAACAGCTGTGTGTTGTGGGGAAGGGGTTTATCCGAAATGATAGCAAAATGATGCTACATATGACAATGTCAAAGATCTTTTCCAGTTTTAAACATATTTAGCCTATTTTTTAAAATCAATCATCAAGTTGTGATGGTTCTCTTTTGTATACCGACTTCCCTCTTACTGTGTCAATTAATACTCCTTATGTTGAAGTTTTTGTGTGTCAGAAAATGCAGTTAAAATAGAATTGACTACCCCATGGAAGGCTTAGCTAAAAGAAAATTTGAAAATGCAATACTTACAGAAAAAAATACCTACTAATGTCATGTACATTAACATTAGAAAATAGTTTATTGACAGGAAAGCTTGTTATCTTTTTAAAATATTAAATGTATACGCGTCTGATCATCAAGAAGTTGAGACTCAATGTGTATAATAACATCTGTATAATAAAGAAAACTTTAAAGACCACAATAAGTCACCAAACCCAACAAACATATCATATATTCTAGAATCCCAACATAGTTTACTGATTAATATTTTCTAGAAGTTAGCTTAACAGAAGATTTATAAAGTATCATACAGCCTTCTGAGGTTCCAGGTCAAGGAACTTTCTTAAGGTATTTTCTAGAGTGTGAACACTCTCTATGTGGCTCACTTACAGATTATAGGGCTTTTCTATAGGTTAAATATATGTGGTTATCCTAGTAGCTGAAAAGTAGAACATCACATATCACAGTAAAATACTCTAGGTACATTGTCACCATCCCCTGGTTGCCTTTGCCCTGCTTTCCATTTAGTTATCATTGGCTTTCTAGAGCTCTTGAACTTGAAAAAGGTTAGACAGCACACCACTGGAGCGGTTTGTGAGCATCAGCAGATTTAGCTTGTAATTTCATTGATCTATATGGGCTCGCTGTTTGCAAACCAGCTGCTGCACTGTTTCCCCACAGCTACTGATCTCAGTAGCATTGATTTTTTCCCCCTTACATTAACATAGCATTACTTCTTTAATGGGCAATAAATGACTGGATGTAAATACAATCAGAGCAGCAACAACAAAAGGAAAACGTCAGACTCGTTTTTATTTAAGGGATCCTTTCCATTAATATTTGCCATAAAAATTATAACACAAATTATTGACAAAAGTAATGCAATTTTGATTTTAGTGCATTTTGTTCATCTGCAGATATGTGGTGTCTGCCAAGTGATCTTCCCTTCCTAATGCATTAGGCAAAGCAATACAATAACAGTGCTTTTATGGATACTGTAAATTTGCACCATTACCTTAGTACAACTAAATTCTATTCATGAAAGAAAGCAAAAAGCAATACAAAGGTTTACACTTAACTCCACATGGGCTGAAAATGAAGGCATTTTAGATTGTGTCTGCTGGCTAAAGGACAACTTTAAGATATTGGTAAATTTCAATAAGTTTTTTTTTAATGACTAATCTTTGATATTAAAGAACTTGGTCTATTTCAATGCTAATATAGAACCCTTACACAATTTCCCCAATGCACATTTAAAGTGTGTGTGTGTGTGTGTGTGTGTGTGTGTACACACCCGCAGAGTGAGCACTATTTAGAAATTATTTCTCAGATTTCCTTTCTGAGGTTAAAATCTGTAAATGATAACTGTGGGAGAGGATATAAAAAAGCATGCATTTTAAAGTTCATTATGCAGATATGTTTTAAGTGGTGAAAAACATGAAAAGAACTTAGAAACAGACTTTCACTTTTGGTTGTCAATGTAGTTACTTTAAAGAAGCCAACTGCCATTAAGCTCAACAAATAATTTCAATTTGAAATAAAACAGTCAATAATGTATTTTATTTCATAAATTTTAGAATTTCCATTGAGTTCCATTGCTGAAAATACCGATAAAACCGATCTCCCATATCCAACATAATCTCTATTAATAAGACTATTGTTTTCTTTTTTGTTTAAGATGGGCAAATATCTCTTGGCAGACACTTTCGCAGATGCTTTATGCCAGGACTCTGACAGATATGGTTTTGGATTTTTAAGAAAATGGTACAGAATCTAAAGTCTTCTCAAAAATCACTTATTTTTGGCTATGCTTTTAAAAATTTCTAACTTCTCAATATCCTTCTACCAGTTTCCAAATTTCACTAAGGTTCAGGGACCATTACATTTCAAATAAGTGGAAATAACTATTTTTAGCAATGATATTTATATATCAGTTTTCCTTTTTTAGAAAGTCTGTGTTGTAGACAGGTGATAAAAGTATTGATTTGAAGTAAGATTCACCAGAATCGGTGATAAAGACAGAGAAAATATCTAGAGCAACATCTACAATACATTCCAGGGTAACTCTTACATTTTAATGGTTTTATTATTGTTTTATTGTTGTCACTGTTACTTAGAAAAACATTTACTCATTTCTTTCACTCTAATATCTTTTTTCAAAATTATGTCACTGTCTATAACTCTTATCAGTGGTCTGATCTATCCCCACGCCCAACACTTATAAATGCCTTTGGCACTAAAAGTACTCTCTCTTTATGGTATTGTCCCAAGTCTCACCTTCAAACAACAAACTGCAGCTGAGGGAGACAGAACATAAAGACCCCTAACTCTGGGAAACGAACTAGGTGTGGTGGAAGGGGAGGAGGGCGGGGGGTGGGGGTGAATGGGTGATGGGCACTGAGGGGGGCACTTAACGAGATGCGCACTGGGTGTTATTCTGTATGTTGGCAAATTGAACACCAATAAAAAATAAATTTATTATAAAGAAAAAAAACTGCAACTGAGTCTCTGTCATTGTGTCTTGGGCGATCCTGCTACCTAATCACCAAATTAACATACCTACTTCCTACAGTATTCCTGGTTTGCTACACAAGTGCCAGTGAATTTTAAAATATTTACTTTTTTTTTTTTTTTTTGGTAAATGTACGAAATTCTTCTTGTTTCTTTCTTGATCACCAGAAGAAAATTAGGAGAGAGGAGCTTTTCTCTTTTAATCCTAAAATTCCAGATTTACAAGGGAAAAAGAATATTTCAAAAAATGAAATATCTTTCAGGTAATTTTTAGAAGAAAGTAATAGACTAATTTTTATACAAATATTCTTAGATCCCTTTTTTAGAACTTGTGTAAAATCCATATTATTTCTATTATCTTTAAGGAAAATTAAGCCCAAGGAATAAGTTCATAGTTTATGTGGCTCAGTAAAGTATCCAAAAAGTTCCTAATATTTCAAATACAGTAAGCTGTATTGATTCTATTATTCAACTAACGTGTAAAAGTATTCAAAACTATATTGAATTGTTTCTGTTACAACTTACTTTCTCTTCAATACCTAATAGTCTTATTCACAAACTTCTATGCCATAAATATAAAGTTTTACAGAATCTTTATAAAATCAGGCTTTCTGGACTAATTTATGTAACAAAACTGCTATTTACCAGACACTATTTACTGAGTACTAGCTGTAAGACAGATAATTGACCATGTCATATACCCAGGCTAATAGCACTAATAGTACAGCAGAGGTTACATACAATTATATAATTCACCCTATTTTTTGTATAAAATCTCCTAGAATTGATGAAACACTTCTTTCATTGTCTATTGTAGCAGAGGATGGTCTATCATCCTCACATTGTGGATACACAGGAATACTACATCTCTGAGACACCTGGTAGCCGGAAACATGGCCAATGGAGAATGGGTAGAAAAGATTAATTTCACCTCCAGGCAAGAGTCCTAAAATATCTCACATAAAGCTCCTCCACAGGAGCTCTTTTCCTTTACCTACCGACCAAACAAATGAAGTGAATCCACCACAGAATTCCAAAGAGATCCCACATTGTGTTAGAGTCAAGAGAAAGGAGTTTGAGTGAAGAGCTTCCCAGGAGGAACTCCTGACTTACAGAGGACTGTGATGAGTGGGAAACAAACTTTTGCTGTGTTAAGACTCTGGGATTTTAGACTTCTGTGTTAATTTCCCTTAATAATTCTCTATGATCACTATCTTACATACTTGTCCTGTGTTGCAGTATAATATAAAAGTACACACAAGCTTTAGCAAGGAATGTAGGATGTTGGTCCCTCAACTAGAACGGACTCTAAATTTTACCTTTATAAAGTAGCTTATTTCCTCTTACGGATTTTTTTTTCCTGACAATGTTTCCCTAACAGGTATTCTGAAAGGGTATCATTCTTCACTGAAAATCATGTAGTCATTTCTGACTTTAATTTTATGTGGTCTCAAAAATGAGATAATTAAGCTTAAAATTATTAGCTACCATTTATATAACACTTACCTAGTACCAAGCAAAATTTTAATCACATGCAAACTTCATTTAAATCCTTTAAGGCAGATATTATCATATCCATTTTATATACAAGGAGATGGAGATTAATAGAATTGAAATAAATTACCAAATTAGTCAATTCTAGCATAAGTACTTGACCCTAAATTTGTTAATTCTCAAACTATTAAGTTTTGTAACCTAGTTAAGCTGGATCTTTCATTTGAATGCTTCAAATAATACTCATGCTGACCTCTGATTGCCCCCTTTTTGTGGGGTATGCTTTATTTCTTGACTGTGTTCTTGATAGGTGAGGTTCCCATATGGCTAAGTTCCAGAAAAGTGAGACACATTTTCTTATAATCTCTTTTTGCTAAGGGGTTAGTGATAATCTCTTATCTGATATATATGGGTATTATTTTTTACATTTAAAACATTTTTATTACAAAAGGTTTTAAAAATAAACAAAACAGAAGAATACACTTAATCCCCATGTTTCCATCCGATAGCTTCAACAGTAATCAACTGATGGCCAGTTTGGGTTTCATATATTCCTCTTGCCCTCCAGATTTCTTTGAAGCAAACTGCAAACTTCAAATAATTTCATTTATAGATGGAAGAGTAGATAATATATTTTAAATATCTCTAAAAGTTAAGAAAACTTAAATATATGAAATTTCCATGCTATTATCATACCTTAAAAAAGATTAAAATAATTTGGGTAGGAATTCTCAACAGCTATTATTAACATGTGTGCTGAATAATATACATTGAGTAATGCTGTGTTCCAGGCTTATCTGAACATTGTGAACTCTATCCAATAAATTTAAACAGCTTTGATTCTAAACCCAAATTATATACCTAACTCTTTTTTCCCCTAGTACCTCTAGGCTATTTCAATATGTTTTTGTTTTTAATTGTAAATTTTACATCTATGTCATTAAACATTTACACTTTGAATCATTGTCTATAGCCTTCCTATTATTGAAGTTATTTACAGCTTGCTTGTTAGAATCCCTGTATTACCTAGGATGCAATAGAATTAACTAATTCAAGTTATTAAATTTTTCCTTCCTATCAACGTTAATGTTCTATGAGTGAAAACTGGGACTTAAAGGATAGCTACTAATCATCAGAATTCAATCATCAAGTGTGTTAATAACTCCTAGAAAGCAAGGCCTGGCTTTTGAACTGGAAGGATGTTTCTAGCATCCTGACTGTGTCTTATGTATCATTTACTGCATATGTGTCTTACTATCCTTGTTAAAAGGGGAAAAACAAGATAATAATACACATCCTATGCCACACAGAAATCTTGTGAGAATTAATACTCAGAAAGGACTTCAGAGCTTAGTGAGAAAAGGCACTTTAGTGTATAAACACCATGCAATTATTCTTATTACTGTGAGCTAGAAAAATGCTAGGAAGAAATAGCATGATTATTGTGGCATGCATTAAGCCAAGTAAGAAAGCAGGCTAGTGGGGAATCCCATCGAAGATAAAAATTACTTTGACCAATCCTTCCTTCCCTCCAGCCACTGAAAGAAATTATTTTTATAGCCATGTTTAAATGGTACCCTAACTTCTTTTCATTTTGCTTAAAATCTGTGATACAGGAATTGTGCTTAAATGAAATTTCCATCAGCTTTTACATATTAAAAAAGCAAGTGCATTTTAATGCACATATTGAACATTAAATCATTTTTTGCTGCAGGTTATTGCAAGTAAATAGTAATTGTAAAATAGATTATTTTTGATGAAACAAAATGAAAATAGACTGCTAATGTTCACCTCAGATTTTCTCATCATTTCATTAACAGTTCAACTAGGAAAGATATTTTTATAATGATGGGCAGGAAAATCATACTCATCAATATGTATCCATATTCATATATTGGTACACTAGAAAGGTAAAGAGAACAGAAATAAATGAAGTGCATATGCCCCTTAAAATGATTTGTGACAACTATGATATTTGTTCAACAACTGTCTCCTCATTCACAATATTCAGATACCAAATTCACTAAGAAATAGAACAAAACTTAAATAAGAATCAATTTACTTTTCCACAGATCTATCTTTTCAGAAAACAGGAATTTGACAAAAAGTAGATTCCTACTGGACTAACTACAAACTTCTGTCCTGCTTCTGTGTCACCTTTAAATTTAAACTCCCCCCCCCATTTACTCTTTGTATCTTTATAAAATATTATTTTTTTACATTTAACAACTCCATTTCCACATTTATCTTGCCCCCAAATTAAAGGAATTATGCACTTCAAGACATTGTGAAACTAAAGATTTAGCCTGTTTTAAACAAGAATAATAAAAACAGCAGTACCTTGAAAGGATAGTTTTAGCTGGTGCAGACAGGGAGCTGAGAATGCTACTGCTGAGCTTGCATTGCCCCCTATGGCTGCTATCTGACAGTTCCTGAAAAAAGACGCACTGTGCTCTGGCCTCTCGGTGTACAGCAGCGTCTGGGCACTATGCTTTGAGCTTTAGCTCATTTATGAATGAATACCTTACAGTATGAGAGCACTGAATCAGATGCTAATATTTTGGAGATTTGTATGGTTTATTTTCACCCTTATTAATCCAGTAAATTAACATCTCACTGACTTTATCCACTTTAATATATATTTGTCAACCTTACACAAATTCTCATTATGTTACTGAATATTCTTTTAAACAGAATTTTTGATAGATATTTTCAAGTATGTAGCTCTCTGAGACAGATACTCATTTTTTCTGAGCTCCAATTTTATCTTTTATTAATTTTGTACTATCTAGTACTGAATTGCTAGTATAAGTTGTGCACATATCTATACTTTTGCTTCCAAACTACATGGTGAATTCAATGAAAGTAGAGGTTATGTCTCATGTCATTGTACATTCATGCAGTGATAGCAGAGTGTTTGGCTCAGAGAAGCTGCTCTACTAACCTGAAATTATTGACATGCCTTCTTGAATTTATTTACTAATTGCTTAGGTCCAGTTCCCTAGAAGCAGAGCCTAAGAGAGCAAATCGAATGCCAAGGTTACTAAGGGTGTGGTCTTTGCAGAGCCTACATAGGAGCTAAAAAAAACAGGAGGGGAAAACCTTAGCAAAGATGCGGTCTCAGGTAATGTCTACGCCTAGTGTCCAGTATGGGTGGGATGAGAATCTAAAGTATAAATTGCACCACTAAGGTACCCATCTTGAGGCAAGAGGCCAGTCCATTGTACCCCTTAATTTTTGGTCATTATCTGTGTCCACCACTCAATAGTAGGAGGTGCATAATCTCCTGAGTGAAGTGACAACCTCAGCTAAGGGCAAATTTCCAGAGACGGAGACAGCTGTGGGATATGAGTAGCCAGTACTCCCATCAGATGAGGGACAATAAAGGAGGCCAGTAAAGGGAATTTGAACTGAGCATCTGCGACATGCACTTGAATGCACTTGTTTCCTACAACAAATTTACTCCACCCAGTCACAGATTTTCCAGGGTTCTGTGGTCATAATTCTTGAGATTTATTAGCTGCTGCAGTTGGTCTTATGGCAAAAACTGATACTAATTTCCTTCCTTTATCACCCATTCTATATGCCTGTCTCTCTTAGCACTTCTTCTGGCCTCAGTAGCTTACCTAAAGTAACATAGAACCTCATTCCTGAGGGGTAAGCAAGCCCCTTTTACAATGTCCTTATTAGGAAGGCCATGGTTGCTGTGTATACTTTGTATTCACAGTTACAGACGAACATAAGAGGACACAGAGATACTTCTCCTCACCCACACCAGTGAATCACTTGAGTGCCAAACACATTCTTTTCTGCTCTCAGCAGTCCTGACTCCCAAAAGAAGATGAGAGCCAATTACTCCTGCTTTGTGTTTGCTGGTCTACTGGCACTAGCTGCCCAAACAATCAGATAGCAGTCGTACCTTTACATTTACTGTGTTTAGAGGTGGAAATGACCCCTCTAGAAATACAGGACCACTAGACTCAGAGAGCATAAGCTTTCAGGGTCAGGAACCACACATTCTCTACGCAGGTCCATGGGAATGATAAGTAGGGTCATTCCTTTCACTCCTTTGTTCCCAAAGCCATGTGTAGTTATTGGAACTGCCACAACAAAATACAACACCCTATGTGGCTTAAACAACAGAAATTTATTTCCTCATTTTTATGCAGTCTGAAAGTCTAAGATCAAAGAGCCAGCAGAGTTGGTTTCTCTTGAGTCCTCTCTCTTAGACTTGCAGATGGCAATTTTCTCCCTGTGTCCTCACATGGCCTTTTCTCTGTGTGCATGTATTCCTGGAATCTCTTCCTTTTCTTAAAAGGACACCAGCCCTATTGGATTAGGTCACTACCCTTATAACCTCCTTTAATTTGAATTATTTCTTTAAGGAATCTATCTCCAAAATAGTCACATTACTGGTTGGGCTTCAGGATTTGAATTATGTGTGTGGCGGGGAGTGGCACAATTCTGTCCGTTTCTAACACAGCAGTACAAGTTTGTGTAAGAATATACCACATTCTGAAAAATAGTGTTCCATTCATGCAAGGTGTCATTTCCAAATTGGTAGCTCACCTGCATCTCTAAGGTCATCCAACTATTCTAACAGGACAAGTTTTTGTAGGATACAGCAGGTGATGAGACCAATGGTTCCCATGGTCATATGCCTATTTTCCTACCTTCTTTATAGACACACAAAAAATGTATCTCTTGGTCTGAGATGTTGTTACACAGGGTTTCATGCCAGAGAATCAAATATTCTATGAGCTCTTAGAATATGATGTTGGTCAAAGTCCTGTAGGCAAGACAGTTGAACCCATATGTGTCAGTTCTGCTCAGGATAAATTCTACCGTTTTTGAGATAAAAAGAGCCCATTAAATCAAATGGGTACTAAGTGGCTGACTGGTCTCTTTCAGGAATGGTATCATATGGAACATTCAGCATTAATCTCTGTTGTTGATAGGTCTGGCATTCAAGAACTGCAACTGGTTATATAGGTATTGGTAATATAGAGCACACATTTTTATGCACATAAATTCCATTTCTGTACCATGGCCCTTCCATTCCCATGCCTATCACATGACATCATTATCATGGTCAAGGAAAGAGGTTGGCTGAAAACAATTTGCCAAGCCATTCTCTCTATTTGGTTTTATAAAGGTTCTATTCTAGTATACAATGTGAAGAGCTTCATGCTTCCTTTCCACTCTCACAGACCCATCTATACATGTCTCTTCCTAGAAATCTTTAACCTTGGTCTTGCAGTATTGCTTCTTTCAGATCCCTTGACTAACTATATAATTTATCACTGTTTATGAATCCATTAATATTTTTACCTCAAACTATATCTCTTTTTACACAATAACCAAGAGCTCTGCCCAAAGCCCTACCAACTTGTAGGTTCCCTTCCTCATCATCAACTTTCAAAGCCACATTTGAGTGGAAGTATAATGCATCAACTATTCATTTCAGGGTTGCACTAACATGCCAACTCATCTGTAATCCAAGTTCAGTTTTCTATCCGCCCTCATCACCTGGTCACAAAAAAAACCCTATGGGCCTGTTATGGATTGTTTTCCCTTAGGAGTAGGCTCAGTTATGGAGTTTAGAATATAGGCTGTTTATTAATGGGTCCCCTTGGGATCAACACCAGAGCAAGTGAAAAGAAGGAAGCAGGATTAAGAAGTCAAGCTCTAATGCAGCCTTGTCAACTCCTAGAATAGCAATAGATAAATATCTATGGTAGATAGCTAAATGTCCCTTCAGAGTCACCCTAAGTTGGGCCAAAGTAACCAGTACTTTATACCTGCAGTGATTGGTAAATGGTGTGACTATGGGTGAGGCAGCTCTCTGCAGCTGAGGCAATCCCTGAAAGATCTGAAACTGGAGAGACCCTTCACAGCACTCCTGGCAGATGGGACATTGAGCCTCCCTTAAAGAGGAAGCTGAGAAGTTCATCAAAGTATCCATCATAAATAAAACCATTGATATGAGCTGAAAAGAGGTTGCTGGTGCAACATGATAGGTAAAGAAAGTCCTAGCTACCTTGTTTGTGTATCTTTAATAAGCCCTCTGGATCTGATTCAGCTTACATATGCTGGGTGTATCACTTACATCTTATAATGGATTGATGTTAAGCCTATCCTACCCAATCTCATGACTTGGCAGTCTGAAATTATCCATCTCATAATGAGACATTCTGGCTGCATGTCACTTGGGCATAACAAGTGTCATATGGGATATTCCACAGTAATATGTTTTAGCTCTATCAGGGTCTACTAGCATGCTGAGATCTGTATGCAGAACAGTTCTCTCCTAAATACAGCACGTCCTTGAACTTTACTGGTCTTTGTTGCATCTTCCACTGGAGCTTAAAAGAATTTCCATATAGCATAGTTTCTTACCATAAATACCCCTAGATATTTATGAAGTATGTATTTTGTCCTTTATTTTGGAGAGAATGTCCTGGAACTTCCCTACAAAAAAAGACTAGACTTCCCTACAAAAAAAATTGCACCATTGAGTCAGCTTTTGAATACTTGTGGAGTCTATCTCTCCTGCCTTGTATTACTATGAAGGAGATGTGGTTGCAGGCCACTGAACCCCTACATCCCCAAATCACACCATTAATACAGGTCCCTAAACATTTGTGAGGTTTATCTTCCATTCTGGGGAGCACTCATACTTTACCAAGGAACCCATAATTATCTCTACTTTTTGTTCAACAGTATAGTGGACCAATATGATAATCTGCAGGATAGCCAAATGGTCCATGCCCCATTGAAATATGTTATGAGACAACAAGAAATTTAACACAGCTCCAAGGAAAGACTGCAAGTGTATATGGTTGTCTGTCCCTTGTGAATGTTAACTGCTTCTGATCCTCTTTTTTATACATATGGGAATGAATGTATTCCAAATATCCATAGCCACATACCACATAACCAAAGCTGTGTATGAATCTGACCAACTAAAGATATCTATTTGACACTTCTGCCACAATTGAGATCTCCATTTGGTTAAGTTTGTGGTTAATCCACTGTCATCTTTCACAAATGCATCCTATTTGTGCATAGGTTAGACATGAATTAAATGAAGAGATAATGGTACCACAACCCTTACAACCTTTAAGGTTTTGAGGATGGCATGAATCTCTTCCATTATCCTGGGGATAGAAAATTGTTCTTGATTTATTATCTTGGCTGGGAAGGGGTTGGTGGGACAGTTTCAGGGGCTCCCATTTTCACTGCAGTTGCTCTTACTGAAATAGTCAAAGAGCCATAAGAGAACTCTGCCAACTGCTAAGTTTGTCCACCATGATTATATATTCTCAAACCAAAACACTGATTGTGGAGCCCATAAATCTACTGTGAGACCAAGCCAGGAACCTATTATTAAATGCTTCCATATGCCTTTTTACTGGCAGGGAGGCTATGATAGTGCTTTGGTTCCTTAGGTATCTGCATCAGTTTGGACAGTATATCCAAAAGACCTCAAAAGATCTGGATATTCTCCTTTCCTCTGTAGATACTGGTCAAATTATGGATGTATATCCCCCTGGGAAAGAACTAGAGGAATATTCTTATATATAACTCCATTATGTTATTAAAATGGCCTTTCTTATGTAAGGGAACCTGACTTCCCCTTAAATTGATGAACTTGGGGTCTAATAACTGTGCAAGTCTGGAAATTTGGCAAAGGATCATTACTCTCCATTTGGGTAGCTGATCTCAGCCTTCTACATATTCATTATTGATCTTAGATGATTTTAGATAAATAGGTGATAGCCAATATGTAGATAGATAGCACTATTCTATATACTGAATATATAGAATATATTTTAATAGATTGTATATATACTCAAATTATAGAATAATGCTATGTCTATCATCTATCATCCATCATTCTATCTTTATCAATCATCTTCAGAGCCAAGTTTTGTTACGATGTTTCTCTTACAACCTGTCTCAGCCTACACAGTATAGTTGCTATGGGCTTCTAGAACAATGCTGGTACCCCCTTCATAAATGGACTGGAAACTAGGCTCTTCTAAGAAACAAAATCAGCAGATGGGTTTTCAGGATATATTTAGTAAATTCTTTCTAGAATGCCAGCCGTTAATATTCAAGCTTCCAAGAATCTTCCAAGCAGTATAGTAGAACCATTTCCAGGGTGTTAACTTCTGTATTACAGGAAGGTGCCCCCATATTAACATAGTCTCCCTTATTCAGCTTTTACATTCCACCCCACCATTCTGATCTAGCACCTTCAGAACTCACTCTCAGGAATACTTTCTAGTTACCCTTGTACTTGTTAGTTATTCTTGTAACTCTGTTGGCATATAATCCATCCCCTCCCTTGGCAGGCTCAGTATTTTATCAGCTGGGTTATGCTGAGATATAATCTTAGTTGTTGGTCATGTGACCAAGAGTGGAGAAGGGGGCAGATTCAGAAGGGGTTAGTATTATTCTGTAAGTTATCTGCTCATTTGAGGATTCTTCATAGTCTTCAGCCAAGGCTCCATCTTTCAACTAAGGCAACTAGACCACTTGTTCAAGTTTAAGTTTCGAGATAATTCAGCAGTACAAGGTCTACATGTATTTATACCCAGATAACACTATACCAAATTTCTGTGTCACTTTCTTCTTCCACGCTCTGCCTTTAGCATACAAGACTTTCCTAGGCTAAGAATTAAGCTTTCTCTTGAGGCCTGTGACTTTCATAATTAAGTCTTATGCCTGATCTTAAGTTCTGTCTGTTCTCCAGCTACAGGATCTGAAGGTCTCTTTAAAAACTGCCCAAGAGGCCCTCTGACTATCACACTTGGCTTTAAATTGATGATTGATTGCCCCGGGCTTGTTATTTCATCTCTTCAAAGCACCAATGACATTCAGAAATAGCTTCTCAATTCCATCGTCTTTATAATTTATATTTCTCTTATACCTCTCAAATGCCAGAAATATTGCAAAAGCCAGTGCATCTCCTTCTGCCTATATCTTATCCCTGTTGACCCCAGTGACAGCCTTAGCAATTACACCGTGGCTGCATGCCAGAACCATGCAAACTCCACCTACCACCAGTGATAAGGTGTTTATTGCAAACTGGTCCTCAAGTTTTTAAATCCAGAATCCCATTCTTGGAGTCTGTTCCCAAAGACCACTTTTAGTACTGTCTTAACTCAGTCTCCCTAGAAACAGAGCCCAATATAGGGTTTCAGATGCTTTGTTGAGAAAAATCTCTTGTAGAATACCTATAAGAGTAGAAGTGATACAGCATAAGGAAGGAGGAATAGTTGATTAAGAATGTGGTCTCAGGAAAGTCAGTCATGGCCTAATCCATAGAGATTACAAGAGATCTAGAATATAAATTTCACCACAGTATTGTCCCCTCTTGAGGCAAAAAAGATAGACTTATGTACCCCTGTATCAGTCAGATATAGTCTACCTGCTACCTCTGAAAGGGCAAGAGAAGGAGGAAAAGTGTCGTAACCTCCTTGGCTAGACTGCTCCTATCAGCCAACGCAATTCTCATGGTGCAAAAGGTACAGACATAGAAGGTCAGGGGAGTGGGGTGGGAACTACAATACATTTGTGGCCAACACTGCCAGTCACTGGGATATGGGTGCCACAACCCAGGAAAGGTGATCTAAGTAGAGTACCACAGTTTCTATTAAGCTAGAAAAATTACTGACCTCAGGAATAACTTAATCAATGACCCCAGATAGGTTTTTTTAAATTAATTATTCCAAGATCTGTTTGGGCATAGAAAAAAACTATTACTTGTGCACAAGCATCTACATAACCACATATCCACATAACCTATGAAGAAGTTGTGTAAGATCATAGGAAGAAGTTAAAATACCTGTATGGAGAAACTCATAAGATGACAACACACTGAGGACTAGAAGTTGGCACCACATAGCACTTGGCTGGATAGGACACACACAGGACAAATTCATTTGGCTGCCAGCGCAACTTCCTTCTTGTCTCCTTCAGGAGTGGCTGCCAGCAGTAGCAATGCAAACTACCCACACATAGGTGAGGAACTATAAGGTAACCAGTTAAGAAAGTCATCTATTGAATTAATTATAACATTATTTGCTTCTTCTTGGATGACAAATAAAGATGAGCTTCTTTGGAATATATCAATAAACCTTCAATATGTAAGAGAGCAAAGACATTATAACATCACAATTCTAGGGTAATTCAACTACTAAACCTGTTATACAAAAAACTGAGAAAGTATTTATGTAGTATATAGACTATCTTTTTTAATGCGTGTTTACTTCCTTGGATAGTATCTCATTCCTTCCACCAACCCAGCAGTCTGGCATTCTTTTGGCATGAACAGAAGTCAGAGGCCTCCAGTGATAAAAATCCTATCAAGCCAGCCCATTCCTAATAAGGAAATTAGATATGTTTATCTTCTTTCTCACCATTAAACCTTAAAGGAGCAATGTCCCCTTTCAATAATGATTTGAGTCTATGCTTTCCTTAAAAAATCTCATAGACATAAAGAAAAAAATAGAAAGCAATTTTTTTTTTCTAAAGTAGCATTGCTGAAACGCAGAAGCCATCAATGGTCAAGGAACATTAAAATTTTCTCTGGAAGTTGTGAGGGAGAAGGACCTAGATTAAAGGAAAGAATGATTGGCTGTTTTTTGACATTAGCAAAGGAGAAGAGCTTAAACTTAGTGGTTAAATCCAACAGGACTGAGTAAATCCCCATGTTTTTCACAGAGGGACATACAGTAAATATTTCCATTACAGTGGTAGATTACCATATGGAGCTGAAAAAAGGGTTGATGCTTAATAACTGTACATGTGTATGTATCCTCTCTTCAATATCTTAACAATAACTTATTTAAGTTGAAAATCCAATTAAAAGAAATTCTGACCATTAGACAAGACAGAATTTTGCTTCACCTTTGAAAATAAATGGCTCCCTGTTCAGATTATATATTGGTGCAATTTCTGGTGGAAGTACAGCATCCCAACTTTAGTGTTATGATACTACTTCTTTCATGTGATGGTGTTAAAGCAATTCATATCTTTGAAATTTGGTTATTTGGTGATTTACATAGAATAAACTTCAAACATCTATTTATGGTAATTATGTATTAAATAATTCCTTCTAATCCTCCTGCTAAAGACACTAGAAAAACTGAAAAAAAGAAGAAAAACTAAGTATTCAAATATTTGAAAGCATCAGAAATCTAACAAGGGATTGAGGGCCAAGTTCTAAGAGAAGCTGAAACTTATACAGGTAAGTTCTGTAACTAAAGCCACCTTTGTCCCAGGAACAGCTGCAGTTCCCAAAAATTTGGCTCAAAGTCTAAGTACATGAGCAGCTCATATTAAGAGTCAGGGTGAACTAGAAGTAGTTCTCTCAGTGACTGATGCCCAACTTACTTACTTGCTTGCTTTCTTTCTGTCTTTCTACCATTAATAATTTGTTTGATTATATTATTTCTTGCTAGGATTGTCAGCTCTAAGAAAAGAGGGACAATTACATTTTCTTATTCACTATTGAGTCTTAACGTCAAGCACACTGTCTAGCCTCTACTAGGCACTTAGTATTTCTTGAGTAAATAAATCTGACCTATTCTCTCCTTCTCTCCGTGCACCATGCCAGTCCCCTGTTCAGCTTTCATTACTGAATATCTGCAAATCCATGTCCATCTCTCTCTCTCTCTCGTCTCACATCTTAACCTATACAGTGTTTTCAGATTAATGCACTCTACTTCACCTTTAAATATTAACATTTACCCTTCGTTTCCACCAAACACTTATTGCTGGACAATCCCAATCAATAACCATCCATACATTTCCTCTAAAGATATATACGGTTGCTAATATGTAATATAAAATGTTATAATTAAATATTTATTATATATTGAGACTCAGAGGCTTAAAGATAACACATAGACAATTAAATATGGATGATAATCAGTTAAATTGTGGGCAACATGCTTTAGTTATATATTTGTAACATAAATGTATATTTGTTATATTTGCAATATTTGCTATATAAACACATTTGTAATGATAACATAATGCCCATAACATAACATTTTCTTGCATATTTCCAAGAAGTGCTACCTATTATATTCAATCCTATTGATCTCAATTTATTCATTATTAAAATATTTAAATAATATTAAAATTTAATATTAAAATAATTAAAAAGTCCCTTTTTTTCTCTCTCAATTTATTTCACAGACAGATCTTGGTCATTCTGTCAAATACATAATTGAGTACCTCAACCATACCACCAAATTTACCCCATTATTGACTGAATTGTGTTCCTCCAAAACTCATAAGTTAAAGCCTTAACCCATATTATGACTACATTAAAGATAGGGCCTTTCAAGAGGAAATTGAGGTTAAATGAGGTCATAAGGGTGGGGACCTAATCCAGCAGGACTTTATACACTTTATTAGTTCTTGTAAAACCTAATCAAATAGGACTGGTACAGGGATGTCCATGTACAGAGGAAAGACCATGTGACAACACAGTGAGAAGCTGTCTACAAGCCAAAAAGAGAGGCCTCAGGAGAAACTAAACCGGCTGGAACCTTGATCTTGGACTTCCAGCCTCCATAACTGTAAGTAAATAAATTTCTGTTGTTTAAGCCACCTAATCTGTGGAATTTTGTTATGGCAACTTTAGTATACTTAATACAGTCACCCTCCATGTCACCATCCAATCTCAAATCATTCTGGACAGGCCCTTCTTCCTTAATTCTTATATTCAAATTTATCTAAGATTTTCCTCAGTATCTTCCTCCTAAAAATGGCTTGATTTTGCATTGTTGTCTTTATTTACTTCCTAGGTAAATACTACTTTACCTCCTAGGTCCAAATTTCTACTTTACCTCCTAGGTCCAAATTTCTTCATTTTCCTGAACAACAGACTTCCCCTAATGGTTCTCTTCTGCCTCCAATCTTGATCCCCCCTTTATTCTGAACTCAACCCACTACACCTCAGTCATCTTTTACAAGACAAAGGTTATTGGGTCACTTCCTTCTCATAAGCCTCTTAGCTACATGTGCTACAGGACAAAGAACAAATGCCATATTTTGGCATATGTGATCTTTTGGAATAGGGCCCAAATAAACTGTCCAGCCTTTTTCCCATTGCTATTTCTCTAAGCTCTGGGCACATGAAAAAGCCAAAGCTCAGCCAGCCTACCTCTCTTGGACTATAAATGTTTTCTTATTTATCTTTTGACTCAGTGAAGGCTTTCCAACATACTTGAATGGAATAGGTCATTCTCTTCAGAATGTCATCATTATTGGCTTTTCTTTTATCCACACCTTTGTTATGCATTTTTAACATGCACTGAGTACATTTACATGGCTCTCTCACTGAATATGAATCTTTTGAAAATAAGAATAGCATGTAATTCATATTTGTATTTTGTACATAGCATTGGGCCTGACCATAGTATTTGACAAACAAGTGTTTCATAAATGAATGGATAAAATAATAAATCAATGGTACTCAAGCTCAAATATTCAGTTCAAAAGTCTTTTTAAAAATTCTATTGGCATAGAATAAAATCTGGACTTCAAATATCCAAGATACTTTCTCTGGACAAAAACAACATTTTTCCATCTCCAGGCCTCTGTTTATAATATTCCCACATTTAATCTCAGTTCAAACATTATCTCACACAAACTAGAAGTAACTTCTTTAACTCCATCTTCTTAATAGGATGGCTTTCTGCCTAATAATATTTATTAGTATATCTATCATCTCTTTTAGACCTTAAGATTTTTAAAGTAAAAATCTATAGCTGACTTGTCTTCAAATTTAATGCCTAGTCCTGTTCATGTAGCAGGCAGTCAGTAAAAACACTGAGACATTCACTTTATAAGTATTTGTTGAGTATATCAGTTGCTTTCAGACACTGTGTTCATGAGTCTTATCATAAAAAAATGGTTTGCACATACAACTATATTATATGTATATTTAATTATTTATAAAATGAAAGCATGTGTTAATATAGTAATATGTGGATTATAATATATTCAGAAAAACTAAAAAAAAATAAAGATTAAAAAAATAAATATAGATGGAAGTTCTCATAATTTTTTCCTGCATCTCAGTGCATCTACCATGCACTCTGGGGGTAAGTCCTTCTTCAGAGACCACTAAGATAAACATTATTCCTATTATATTTAGCACAAGGATTACTAATAACCTGCACTAGTACTGCTCTAGTCATCTAACATTGTTGATAAATGAGCATTCAACATAGGTTATTTCCTATGTAATGGAAGTTTAACCCCCTATAGGTAGGAAAAGAATCTGGCCAACTGCCAAGTTGTTCATTGAATGCCCACTACATGCTAAATACCATGACATATCCTTTGTGTCCATGTTTTTATTTCATTCTAAAAACAACTCTGTGATATATGTACTGTTAGGCCCACCTTA
This sequence comes from Vulpes lagopus, assembly GCF_018345385.1. Classification (NCBI taxonomy): domain Eukaryota; kingdom Metazoa; phylum Chordata; class Mammalia; order Carnivora; family Canidae; genus Vulpes; species Vulpes lagopus. The sequence continues at coordinate 16,881,866 of NC_054824.1, forward strand.
CAAATAAGAAAACAAATTTTCAGATTAAAATGTTCATGATAATCACAGTACAGACAGCATGGTCTAGCCTAGGATTGGAATCCACATTTGCCTATAACCCTAAAGTCTATAGCCTTCCTAATATACTCAATCATAGCAACATTTTTAAAATTTGTTTTCTTTTTTTCATCTAAAAATTCATGTTAAAATGATCAAACATTTCCTTTTCTTTAACTCAAAGGCTGAGGGGCACCTGGTTGAGCACCTGCCTTTGGCTCAAATCATGATCCCAGGGTTCTGGGATGGAGTCTCACTTCAGGTTCCCCCAAGGGAGCCTGCTTCTCCCTCCACCTATGTCTCTGGCTCTCTCTCTGTGTCTCTAATGAATTAATAAATAAGTAAATTAACTAATAAATAAATTCAAAGGCTGAATCTCTTTTGGCATCATCCTTACTCTGGCCCTCTGGTCTCTGCTGTGGCAAGTCTCTGCTGTGCTGAGCCAGGGCTCCTATCTCATATATTGATCCCTGAGTATATGAATATCCTGATACCTTTTTTCACTGATGAAAGTTCATGTTGCCAACTCACTTTTAACATTGTCTGCCACATTGTTTTATAAATAAAATAAGTGTATGCAGATGTAACACCTTTTCACAAAATTAACTTCTGAATAAAAAAATTAAAGCATAAAAAATTAGATAACCCTATTTCTTGAAAATTATATTGCTGTAACTTTTCTAATCAATGTCTAATGACCTTTGAGCATAACGTAAATGGGTTATTTTATTTTATCTACCTAATGTAAGAAATAATTATTTTCCTTTTAGCTTTCACTCTTTCCTCTCGGCCATTTAATCGAGATATCAGGATAGAAACTTTACCATGTTGACTGCCGTATATTTTTGGTTGAGGAAAGATGGACATGGCACATAAAAGAAGACTTCTGTTTCAGGACATTTGGTTGTGGAGAAAGGAGGATAACATTGGTAACTAACAGAGGCTACTTAATGGTTGGTAGCCAAGATAAGGTCTCACCTTTCTGTGTTAGGGCAGCACAACCCAGCTTTGCCAGTCAACCTTTCAATAAATAAATTTGGTATTCTCGACAGAGGATGGATTCTGTAACACAGCTTAGGTATGCTATTAGGAATATGTTTTAGAGAGAACATCCAATTGGAAACTGCACATTTTTCTTTGCAATTTTGTATTATAGCTGGCTTTAATATTACAAGGTATTACAAGGAATCTCTTCTATGGACAGAAATACCTCTAGAAGGTTGCTTATAAGGAATACAGTATAGTACTCCAAAAAGCTACTGATAGTAATATGACCTGGCTTGACCTTTCATTGCTGAGTTGTGCTTGTGTAATGTGTGTAGAGTATAATACAACAGTTGAATGCCTAAGAGACAGATAAATCTGAATGATTAATATTTTTTTATTTATATATGATAGTCACAGAGAGAGAGAGAGAAAGAGGCAAAGACACAGGCAGAGGGAGAAGCAGGCTCCATGCAGGGAGCCCGATGTAGGACTCGATCCCGGGACTCCAGGATCACAGACTGAGCCAAAGGCAGATACTTAACTGCTGAGCCACCCAGGTGTCCCTATAAATTGTTTTAATGATATATAAAGTATATACATCTAAGCATACAAAGAAGACTCCTCTGAAGAAGGTGAGTAGGGGAGTAGTTTTAAAATGGATATACAGAAGAATTCAACTCTAATGATTTATTCCTTTAAAAAACCTGGAGCCATTATGACAAAGTGATAAGGTTAACAAAATAGAGATGGTGTGTACATATTATACATTATTTCAGTGCGTATATTTTTATGTATATGTGGAGTATGTTATAATGACAAGACACACATACACAAAACTAGTACTAGCTGTTATAACAGTGAGCTAAAGATGGCTTCTGTACATTGGCCCTATGTTTTTTATTCCACAGCAAGCTGGGATCTACTAACTCTAAAGCCCACTGGCACCAAAAAAGCTCAAATTTTTACACACCCAGTTGTAATAAATGAAGCCAAAAAGGCAGAATTTTAGACATTCATAGCCTTCCTACCTTGCATAATGCATAAAACTGCACCCAATATCAGTCATAGATAAGATTAACTCTGAAGCTGTAAGAGACTCTAAGCTTCTGCTGTCCTTCAGAGCTCTCTGACACAGACTCTCTTCATTTTGCTGCTGAGTAAACTCACCTAGACTCTAACATCTTCTCTGATCCTTTTTCTCAGGACTTCCCTTTACCCTCTTCCCCTTCTGGGTAGTAGCCCTCATCCACTACCTCTGGAAGGTCTCTTGCTGTGAGGGACTTTCCCCTTGTGCAAACCTGCCAAAGCACTGCCCAAATAAAACTCGTTGTGTGCTACTGCCACCTCATGGTCATATCTGTTTCCCCGATCATCCCCCAAGTCCGTCAATCTCAATACTAATAAAAAGAATTGGAAAAGATATCAAATTTGAGATCAGAAGACCTGAATTCTAGATTTTTGCACTCCACTTTGGCTCTTTCAGTGATCAGAGGGGTTCAAATGCATTAATTTAGCTAAACATTTCCAGACTTTTGTCAAGAAGAGGATCGTTATTTTTCCAGGAATGGCTGTTAACTGTCAGTTCTCAGAAAAATAAGTTCAGAAACATTTGGATGGCCATTGAAAGGACTGATATATCATCCAAGAAGAATGTAGCATGGTGTGTAGAGGTGCTTGGGACCTTCCCAGTCGGCTCTGCTTGCACTTTGAAGCCCTCTTCCCTCTACCACTGCAATGACCACAATTCCTAACAACTATCAAAGGATAGCATTTGAAACCTATGAAATAAAAAATTTAAGAAGGAGAGGAGAAGAGAAAGTTCTATTAAAATCAAGAATTTAATTTAAAAATACCAAAGCAATGCCAATGAAAGAATAAATGCAAGCATAAAGCAGTAAAGTTATAAAATTATTAAAACAAGTTATTATAAAAATGAGGAATTAAAAGTACTTGTGTATAGGAAAATATTTATTGTAATTTCATTGTTTATTTCACTCATGTTCATATAAGCATGAATATTTATGGAAGAATACTTAAAATCTAAAAATGAGAGATCAAGAACATTTCCTTATGATCCTCTGCACCTTTTGATTTTTTTTTACATTTAAAACACTTAAGACAAAGCAAATATCAAAATGTCTCAGATATTCAATGAAATTTGCAAGTTAAAAAAAGAAATTTGCAAATTAGAAGTTTTAATAACATTTCTAGTTTTTAAAAATATTTCTAGCCAATAGAATGTCAGCAAGCTATATTTGTCCCAATGTCACAGAGTTTGACCTCTGTCCTATATTCTCAAAATTCTACTATGTATAATTGTAATTCAGAAGTGTAATAATCCTGTATTTTGAGACAACAGCAATAAAAACAGTTTACTTCATTCCAAGATTTGGTGTAAATTAACATTATAATCAATTGAATCTGAAAAATCACCTCATTTTGTTTATCTCAAAATAAAGGAGGTAATTTTTTCAGGCAATCTAAACGTAAATAGTTCTATCTTCATGTTTATACCTCATTCAGCTATTTTCTCTAGACTAAGTTGAGAGAGTACCTAAATATTTTGTTAATCTGAACTGGTTTGCATTTCAAAATTTTTTTATACTTATATTTCATCACATTGACTAAATTGCAAACATTTCATATTCCTCTTCATAGCTGACTCCTGAACACACTGATCTGTACCAAATCTATATTGGTTACATAGATGCAGTGACCAACAGGTGCTTTCCTCATCTTGCAAGTCCCTGAAGAGCACTTGCTGTCTTCAGAAATGACTTCAGAAGTGACCCAGGCTTAAAGCATCCCACTGCAACAATTATGATTCTTGTAACGAAGAAAATTATGTGAAAGCTACATCTCTGTTGGATTCAAATTCACAGAAATGCATAGCTGAGATTCAGAGCCCTAAATAGGATGTCATATAAGAAAACGCCAAACTGGCTCTGAATGATGATTTCCTTTCAATTTTTGAAAATAGTAATGTTAACCATTCCATCATTATCTATTATCCTTCTGCTAGATGCTCTATAGAAAAGCTCTATTTTGGAAAGCAGCGCATTACCTCACGATCCTACAGCTTTATGTAATTGTGCATGTGTATACACATACATACACATACAACTATTTAACAACAGAATGAAGAATTAAAAATTAAAAATAACTTAGCAATCATAGTCTCTTTATTTCTAACAAGTTTCTTTTTACTTTTTTTTTTTTTTTTAGAAAAGTAAATGTAACAGATTAAAAAAAAAATTGACCCATGGTCTATCTTTGAGACAGCCATGGGGAATAGTCTGCTATAGAAAATGAAGTCGCACTCATGATACAGTTAGAGGTTTGGGAGTCTCGCCAAGAACAAGCTGGTAAGACCTGCAGACTAACCTCACTTCATGCAGTTTTCAGGCATATAATAGCTGCCTGGTTAGAAGCCACTTCACTGACTCACCTGAACCCTATTCCCAGTTTTCCTTCTATGCCAATCTCACAGCATGGTTTAGAAAATATTTCATCTTTGAAGAGACACTGGCTCACTAACTATCCACCTGACAGTGTACACAGCTTTGCATCTAAGCAGGAGCAGCTTCTACGGGAAATTGTTAAGACTTAAAAATTTGAAGCAATAATGCAAAATATTCTTCGCTGTGAAGAAAAATAAAAATCATGTGAAATAATAAATCTTTATTCTTTCTCATTACTACATACTACACACACACACACACACACACACACATACACACACAAACCTGTATATTCCTTTAAAAATTTGCAAATCCTTGTACTAGTCCTGGGGTCAATAAGCTTTCTGTAAAACACCAGAGTATAAATAATTTAGACTTTGTGGGCCTTCATGGTCTTTGTCACAACTCTTCAACTCTGCCATAGTAGCAAGAAAGCAGCTAAAAGCCAATATATTAACAAATGGCCTGAATTCTAGTAAAATTTTATTTACAAAAAACAAAGGCCTTTGGCCTTTGACCCATAGTTCTGGATCCCAGTGCTGGTCTATAGCATGTTTTTACCAAACATACAGTTTATAACTATTAGAATGAACATCGGTAAATAAGTATAAAGGAAAATGTATCCATTCCCTACTGAAGTATTATGTGCAATTCACTCTTAAACTAAGCACTAAATTCCAGAGGAAAAGTGACAAGTGACAAGAATTAAATAAACACACTTCTTTCTAGCACAGTTTTCCCCTGCTATCTGAAAGCAGAGTGTTCCAATGAAACCTTTCCTAAGCTGAAATGGCATAATGGGAAGAAGCAATTACACTAATTTATACGGAAAATTTTTTGAGCATCCCCAGACCCCCCCCCCAAAAAAAAAAAGTAACCTCTCTTAGGCTTTTCTGATACCTTAGGACACATCTTGCTAACGGATGTGAATATAAAGCCAGATAAAGCACAGATGCTTACAGACACCATTCAAAGCTATGACAGCTCTATGCTGAAATGCTGAGTATAGCTCAGGAGAAGGAGCTTGGCAGGGCCACTCTTGCTATTTGGGTTGTGCACTGCCTCCATAAGGGCTCACTGCCAAACAAACACTGAAAATTATTTTCACTTTTGCCTCTTATTGTAAAAATAAAAATCCTCTTAGGATTACTTTCAGTTAGTGAAAATAGGTACTAATGTAGGTTTTTTTGTAAAAGCAAAGCTGCATTATACAAGCTTTCGAAAAGCAGTAGATAACTGTACTTCCATCTTGGGTCGTCGTATCTTGCTTTTTTGTCTGAAGTTTTTTGTCATGTTTCCTTGTTTGTTTGGTTTTTTTGTTTGTTTGTTTTTAAAGATTATGATCATGACCTGAGCCAAAATCAGAAGTCTGAGACTTAACTGGCTGAGTCACCCAGAAGCCCCACATTGTTTTAAAAATAGTAACTGATTATATAACTTGAGAAAGGGGAAACTAACATTTCAAAGGGCAGCATGCTGACAGTTGAGTTCTCTTCTAGGTGAATTGGACATTGATTTATCACAAGAAAACATAAATGAATGTTTTCAGTGAATACCCTATAAAGTGTGCTTTTACTGAAAGATTAGTCAATAAATGTAAAATCTACTTCTTCCAAAACTTCAGATTCAAAGTAAGAGCTTTCTGGAAGAGATTTCTAGAATTTATCAGATACTGGCTTAACTCCACAGCACTGCCTTTATTTAATTACCATGCCATAAAGCATTCTGACAGCCCAAATGCAATGCTTAGTAAGCATTTTACCTCCAGACAGCTTGAAGATGTATGGTAGCACTAAAATTACAATACTCACCATGACTTGTTCTGTCATCCAACTTTGGGAATGGGGCATACTTGTCTCTATAATGAGCTGTCTTATGTTCTATCCAGTTTACCTGTGGCAAACAGGAGTAAACATAACTACCTAAACATTGGCATATTAGTGAGATGTAAACAAACATATTCTTCTTTTACAAGTAGTTTTAAATTCATACATAATTTACTCACTCTTGCACTTCGATGCAAAATAGAATGGACTTAAAATTTTTCAGCATAAATTATAATTCGTTCTAGGCCAATATTTTGTCAAAACTTTCTCATAGTTTTGAGATCTGATTGATATAGCAATTAAAATCTATAGAGGCAGAGATACACTATCATTTGTCCATTGTAGACACACAAAATGATGTAGTGCTTTAAATTTTGTTCAGGACACAAATGTCCTTCACAGACTAAGCTTTCTTTATCAGATATTAAGGTATGACTGAAGGTATAGCAATATATACAAATAAGATAGAAACTACTTACTAGTTAAATAATGTAAGATATTGCTGCATTTGTTTATACTTTAAAAAACTAGGATGAAATAAGATCACATAGTTAAATTATTAACTTTGTTAAAATCTACAAAAGTCTTTAACAATCAGTTTTATTATGCAATAATAAGGAAGAATTTTCACTACTAAAAAGCAAATAATCTTAGACAACTAATAGAGTTTATTTTGGTAGGCATTAATAAAATATAGGAAGCACAAAAATAAAAAGGTTTGTATAAAAACTTTATATACAAAAAAAGAGAGAAAAATGCAACAAGAAACCTATTTTTAAATGAAACAATTTCTTTCTGAATTTACTTATCAATTAGAAACATTTATTTTTAATCATTAAACATTTGGCATAAGCAGATTGTACAATGTCTTTAAGAAAGATTTTCAGCTAAATAAATGGCTGAATTGGTTTCTGGGTCTCTACTATAATAGGTCTCAATAAAGATTTATTAAAATACTGTGTACTACACAATATATACCAATATACCAATGTTGTTTAGCATTGGTTCCACGTAACAGCCTAGTAAATATCATGTCACAGCCAGACTTTCTGACAATTAGAATGAGCTTTGTCAACAAAATCAAATTTTACCAATCTTTACAATAACTTACGGGTTTGAAAATATGGCATATCCAAGGAAACAAGGCTTTCAGAATATAAGGATTTCTTTGCACTATAAATCCATTAAATGGCCTGTCCAACTGTATTACTGCCATTGTGAATGAATGAAACCAGGTTCCATCCAAATATATATATTTATAATTCCTAAACTTTCCCAAACTCTTGCCATTGAGTTACCAATTCCTCTGATATTCTAAAATGCTCTTACTTATTTTATATATATATATATTATTAACATATATAAATAATATAAATACATATATACTATATTAGTATAGTGGCAAAACTATAGTTCTAAAAATATTTAATAAAACATATAATATATACATGTACATAAAAACACTGTGTATATATGTATTATATAAATATAAAACACTATAGCTCTAAAAATACTTAATATAATACATACATGTGTATACACTGTATATTATATATGTGATATATGTATATATAATAAATATGCAGTATATGTATATAATAAATATGTACTATAAATATGTATATATACTATATATGAATACACACAGATACACTTAGCCTGAGTTAGAAATTAAGTTCCTTAGTTTTATAACTGGTTTATAATTCCTCCACTGATACTTTTTTATATTCCATCAATTTCCTTTGTAAAGTTAATCCAGAGGCACATAGCACATAAGATATCTTATTTTTAATACATATTTGGTGGCAGCAGGGTATTAGAGAAGCTGTCCTCAATAAAATCACTCAGTCACAAATAAACATGACTGATCTTCCACTCTGATACTACACTAATCATTTAGGGAGTAGAGGCAGTCTCATTGCACCAAACATTCACACACACACATCCCATATACCAAAGCTTTGCTGATGGACAGGGGTCTCCCAGTCCCTCAAAACATACATTTGGTTGTTCTTTCCTCAGAATAGCAACAGTAATAACACTCCATCTTCTAACTTTTCACACATTCTATCCTAATCACCTCTCCCTGCTCAAAGCAAGCTCCTTTAAGACTGGAGTGAAGCTTGTGAACATATAACAGTGAGATCAAAGGATCTGGAGTATTGAAATGCATGTGTGTGGAGAGGTGTGTGTGTGCGGGGGGGTATGTTTTAGAATATCAGAGGAGTTTATTAAGTATCCGGCCTGATAAATTTTTTAGACACTTTAAGACAATCAAGATGATTAGACTCTATTCGTTTGCTTATTTATCTTAATGCAGAATTTTGCTTTACTGGGGGAACATGGGTTGGGGAGGTTCTAACGTTTAAAACTAAGCTTAATGATGTTTCCATCCAATTCCCTCATTTTGAAGATAACAAACTGGGACCCAGGAGGGTCTGAGCCCCTCAACCATTTCAGCACAACACCCACAGCAGGTACAGCAGGTCCTGACCCACCCAGTGGGCCACTAGGTTTAATGTTCTCTCTGAAAAATGACATAATCACTGGCTGACAATGCAATTTTTAAGCAAAAATCGTCAGGGAAACTCACAGTAAGAAAAGTGCTTTGTACTTTTTGGTTCAATAAGCCTAAAGATCTTACATTTCACTATCTAGAACCCAACCTAAAGACTGTAAGCTATTTAATAGTAGGAATCTTAGTTTCATTTTATTGTATGTACAGCCCAGTGTCTAACACATAGTGGTTAATCAAATAATATTTTTTAATTGATAAATACAAGAATAAAGATGAGTTGAACACTGGATAGTTAGGAGAGAAAAAAAAGAAACTCTCTCTATTTGACTGGGATTCCAAGAGGAGAGACCCTGCATGGCATACCTAGTCTGGTAATCCAAATGCTTTTCTGAATGAAGCATGTAACAGTAGCCCTCCCTCTCTGGCAATAGCATTTCACCCTACTAACCCTAATATGATGATGACCTCATGCAAGAACAACCTCGAATACTTTGAAATATGACAAAGTATATCATTCACCTCTCTAATTCATTGTCTTACTTAACAAGCAAAAAAGTATGATTCCAAAGAACCAAATACGTTTCACTTCTGCTTCACTAATCACCAATGCTATCTCTTCTCTCAACTTTTCCTCTATTTCTAATGATTCTAAATTAGCCAAATAGGTATTGGAATTTGGAATTTGTCATGTAAAGAATGAGAGGTATTTGCACAAGTGCAAGATTGAATACCAGAATTTTTTCATGCAACCATGAAAAATTATTGTTAAAAGCACTTATAAAATTCTTGCCATTGTATGTCTCCATACAAATAGAACATGATTAAATGAAGTCTCTACATGCATGATACTGCAGGATGCAATTACATCAGAATAAGAGCTTACTTTTAGATAATTTATTTAGAAAAGTGCCCTTTTCTTGTGTTCAGGTTGTATATTGTCTATTTTTGTTTTGCCTCCAATACTCTGTATTTGATAGATAATTAAAGAGAGAAAGCATAGTGAAACTGACCCTCATTTACAGCTCTATTATGAGTATTTAATTTGGCTGTAATATTCATTTTAAGAAATGTAAAAATGATTTGAAAATTTGGAGTCCTAAACTTTCCCAGAAGTCTAATAAAATGTTTCTTTTATTTTCTGAGACTACAAATAAAAGGTCCAACAAGTACCAGTGTCACTTTTTCAGATCTTCAGATTATTTAGAAAAAGGAGAACATACATATATTGCTAGCTAAAAACTGTCACAATTAGTTTAAAATTAAATTCTCTTGTTCTATTAAAAAATAGTATAAAGTATAATGTTGAAAAAAAACAAAACCCTTGGACAAAGGCAAAAAATCATAGAGTACATCCAGAGTCTACTTTACATGATGCATACAATGTCCACAAATGCTGAGTCTTTTTTGAAAAGTATGTTTTTCTTTCATATAAAGATAAAAAGAAAAGCTTTTAGGTCATGGGCTACAAGGGGAAGAGATAATATCTCTTGTGCTTTGATGTTACAAGTAGCTCTTCATTACAGAAGACTTCTTATAGTATAATAAAGGTCCTGGTAAATTGAGCCTGAATATTTAATAACCAGCTTCAACATGGAAGCTTTGTGACTTTCCTGTCCTTGGCACAGCAGAGCCAACATATATGTATTATGAACAAATAACAAAGATTTATTATTTTAGCATAAAGACTTTGGTATTTAAAGATATGATATCACTAAAAGAGAAAGCATGATTTCTACATTCCCTAGAAAGCCTTCTGTCTAGAAATGTTTCTAAAATAACAACTGACAAGAAATTAGGATAAAATGATGCATTTGTACTTAAGTGTGACATATAAAATTGGTTTCAAACTTTTATGCATTATCTGTAAACAAAAATTATAGCCTAGTGAATGATATTCAAAACTTTGATGTGTTCCTTTATGTTCATTTTGAAATTAAAGATAAATCTAAGTGAAGTTTGAAAACTATTTTAATTGTATGTTAAGTTGGCAGAGTTTTAAACTTTGGCATTCTAAACATGACAATTATATCAAGAAAAAATGTGTCAATTCTCTTTTAGGAAAATAAAACCTTTCGATAAAAAAATGCATGCATGAAAAATTCAAACAACCAATACAAATATAAATGAGAGATTATGAAATTCACACAAGATATACCACCTGCAAATCATCATTGGCAAAATTCCATTGTAACTTTTCTCTGTGCATACATAGATATGGGCATATGTAGATAAGGGTATGGATAACATACTCAGGTATATATAGACATAGGCACATACAGATAAACTCTACATTAAAACTCATGTTATTATGCACAGTAACATGTGACTCGCTCTTTCTCACTCAGAAAAATGTCATAAGCATCTTTCGGAGTAAATAAAAAATACATTTTTATCATTTGATACAGTTTCGCTTGTACTAAGACTTGCTTTGGTAATTTCTTGATAATAGACAAATAGTGATTATCTTTTTGTAGCATACCCTAAAATATTATTTGTTTATAAATTGATTTATAACTCATCTCTTTCCAAAAAGAATATATGGTACCTTATAGTAGACACATTAGTAAAAAGAGAAGGTATGATTTAATAAGAAACAAAAACAAGAACAGAAACCAACAAATAAAAGCAAGAGTAAAATATAAAACTCTTCCTAGGAAAAATAAAGTTTTAAATGTAAGTTTTACATCAGGGTCTCAAAATTTATCATTAAAATTCTATGAAAAAAATAAAATAAAAAAATAAAATTCTATGAAAAAAAACAGAAAAATACAAAATGAAAATAAGTACTAGAAACAAGAATCAACAACTCATTGCCAGAATCTAGGAAGAATCTCCACTAACTTCAAAACTAACTGAATTAGAAAGACAATGAAAAGACAAGGTTTACAAATATTGCCACAGGTATCACAAGACACAGAGCAGATATTCTGACCTTAAGGAAAACATTTAGTTTTTGTAATATAATATCTACCTCTCTTGCCAGTTAAAGTGGGGAACTCTAGGAATGCAGGAAGAGGGGACTTTACATTCTTGTTCTTTCATGTCGTTTGTATTTCTACTACAAAGATGTATTTCTTGTGAAAAATTAGTTACAATGTCTAAAAACTATTAAGTCCAATGCAGAAAAAATCAAGTTATGAAACCATAAATAAATTGTCATCCCAATTTTAAGGAAAAACAACTATACATGTACTTGAAATATTGGGTAATAGATGGGATTATTATAATTTATTTTCTTCTTTCTCCTTCTTAGATTTTCCCCCATTGTTCTACCATGAACATATTTCTGTTATACAAGCAGAAAAGCTTATACTTAGAAATAACTACAACTGAAATTAGTAGAACAGGAAAAAGAACACTTAAGTGAAAAATCTTGGTGATTCAATCAAAATTCCATTCAAAACAAGATTTATAAACTATAATTCATTTCATTAAAAGAGAAGGAACACAAGTAAATGATGTCCACTTGAAAAGTTAGCCAGGTAATTTTTAAAAATCAATGGAACACAAGAAAAAGTAATCTACAAAAAGAAACTTTTAAAAACAACAAATATTTTTTTAAGTCTAAGGTATGTTTTAAAACACAGTAAAGGTCCTTAACAAATATAATCAAGAAAAAAAAAAAGGAAAACTCAAACAAAACTAGAAAGAAATACAAAAATAAAATGAAATCTATGCTTATGAATTTTTTTAATTCTTTTCTATCCAGCTCCTCCCTATCCAGTCCACCCACACTGGTCTCCTTACTCTTTCTCATTCATTCCAGGCACACACTTGATTTCACACTTGATGTGGCTTTGCCTCAGATTCTTTCCCCCAGACATTAGTGTAATTCACTCTCTCAAGAACTTTAGATCTTTATTCAGTGTCACTTTTCAGCGAGGTCTTCCCTGACCTCTCTACCTCCCTATTTAAGATACACGCACACACTTTCATATAGGTAAAAAGGAAAGATAACGTATTTGGTATGTAGATTTTCTTTAATATGTGAGTTTTTTTAAAGATTTTACTTATTCGTTATAGAGTAAGAGAGCAAAGGAGCAAGCAAGCAAGTGGGGGGAGGGGCAAAGGAGAAGGGAGAGGGACATGCCTACTCCACACTTAGAGCCCCATGTGGGGCTGGATCCCATGACCCTGAGATCATGATGTGAGCCAAAACCAAGAGTTGGATGCTCACCACTGAGCCACCAGGTGTCCCTAATCCGTGTGTCATATAGTGTATCATATACATTTTTTAAAAGTGTATCATATAAATACACTTTCATAGATGTTCTTTTTCTTAATAATATAAAATAAAAATCTTTAGAAGTCACTAAACATTTCTAGAAAATACTAATTTTTAATAACAACGGTATTCAGTAGATGGTTATAGCATAATACATTTAATTATTAAGAATTTTTTTAAAAAGAAAATTTGAAACTTCCTTAGGTTTATATTTTTCTATTGAAATATAATCTGAAAGAAGCATATTTATTAATTTATTAAAAATTTAGTGGTTGCCTATAACAACCTACAAACAGTGCTTCAGAACAGGGGCAGAGGGAAGAATGAACATGTAGTCCCTGTCTCCAAAAGCTTACAATATACGTAGAGGAAGAGACAACAATTATGCAGATAATGATGAAATACTCACGTAATTATATCTGTGATACAGTGTATATGGGAGGTTCTGGGTGGGAATATAAACCATTCCTGGATATTGAAGTAAAATCATGCTGAAGAAGAGATATTTCCACTAAGACCTGAAGGAGACCCAACAAAGGAGAGTGTTCTAGGCAAAGGATTTGTGTAGCAAGCATCTATGTGCATTATATAAAATCTTCCTGTGAATCTCTATTTCCTTAGGATAAATAACCAGACATTAAATCATCAGACCAATGGGCATGACCACTTTTACAGTTTTTGATACAGACCATCTAATTTCTCAATATTGAGTTTAAAATATAATCCCACCAGCAAACTATGCAAGTATGTATTTTACTATTTCTTCACCAACACTGGGTGTTGTGTTTTGACCATGATATTTAAATTAATGTGAAAATTATTATTGAAAAAATCATAAAATATCAGCATAAAAATATGAATGAGCTTATAGCTCCTAATTTTCCACCATCTAGCAATTACTACTTTGAGCTTTTTATTGTATAATTCAAGATATTTCCCTATATACATATATGCATTAAGAGATATCATTGTCCTTGTATTATGTTTTCCACTTAATATGAAAATTTTCTAGGATAATAACTGTGCATCTAGATTATCAACTTCATATGCTGAACAAAAGCCTATAGTAAGTTTAACCCATCCCATATTGTTAATTTTTATGCAGTTTCACTATTATATGTCTAATCATAGATTTTTTAAAACTTATTTATCTTGCTTGTGGCTTCTTGAGGTACTTAAATCAATGGATCAATGTGTTTCAGTGGTTCTTTGACATTTTCAGCTACTGTTGCTTCAAAAATGTCTTTGCATAATTTTCTCTCTCTTTTTCTTCAGGGACTCAAATGAAAGAAACATGTTAAATCTCATCAAGTCCTCTAGGTCTTTTAATATTTTTCTGAATTTTCCACATTTTTATCTCTATATTTCATTCAGGATAGCTTCTAATGACCTACATTTCAGTTCAGAATATATTAAACATATATCATTTGCTTGGAAACCCTCCCTTGAGCTCTCAATGTTATCTTAGATTTTAGTTATGGTTTCAAGTTGGGCCTTTTGCATAATTATCATATCATGCTTTACAGTTTTAAGATTTTACTGAAATTTTTAAGAATGGCCTTTACCTCCACTAACATGGAAAACACAAATTGTTTTATATTTCAAATATCCAGAGTGCCAGGGTCCGTTTCTGTTGCATGTTGTTTCTACTAATTGCAGCTGATGTCATCTAGACTCCTTGTAAACCTTATTACCTTTGGTTGTTCATTAAATGTTTATTTGAAAAATTACTTTTGGAAATAATTTCATATCCAGGAAGTGATATATTCCTTCAAAGAGAAACTGTACTTCCTTCTGCCAACCATGTAAATGTGGTAGCCTTGGTTTTAATCAAAGCTTGAGGTTTGGTGGATCATGAGCATGACCACTCAGAGCATATTTCATGTTTCCTATTCCAGACAGCAACCTTTCAGGGACCCAGGCTGGCATAGGGGTATTTTCCTTTGAGAGAGACTGAACTTTTTTTTTTTAATTTTTTTTATTTTTATTTATTTATGATAGTCACAGAGAGAGAGAGAGGGGGGCAGAGACACAGGCAGAGGGAGAAGCAGGCTCCATGCACCGGGAGCCCGACGTGGGATTCGATCCCGGGTCTCCAGGATCGCGCCCCGGGCCAAAGGCAGGCGCTAAACCGCTGCGCCACCCAGGGATACCGAGACTGAACTTTAATCTCTGCTTCATACTCTACCAAAATTCCAGCTTTACAACTTAGCTGCTTATCATAGCCGCAAATCAACTGTGGCATATCTCTTCCAAATCTAATGTTCTTTCTGTTCTTGGTCTGGTGTTTCCTTACTGTCTTAACAATTACATGATCCATTTGAGAAGATTTTTTGCATTTCTTCCATTTTTAAAAAATCCTCTTTTTAGTATAATTGTTCTGCATTGCCAACCCATCATTATAAGAAACAGAAGTCTCCCCACACTTAATTCCAAATTGTTTGAAATTAAATTTATTCCCAGTTGTGATTATTATTTTACTATTACAAATGATGCCATCATGAACATTTCTTTGAATATGCTTGTGTTCTTCTGGTTATTTCCTTAATATTCCTACAAATAAATTAATCCACAATAATTGTTGTGTTCAAATAGTATGTGCTTTAAGGCCTTGACATGAATAACCCATTTATCATCTGGAAAGAATCTATGTTTATTCTCCCTTAAGTTTTTCACCAGAAAGTAACTTCTTCCCACCTCCCCTCCACATGCCACATACATGGACATTTACACATATAACTAGGTAATGATTTTTTTCATTTTTGGCAGCTTAAAGGGAATATACATGTATATATAAATCTTCTTTTAATGTGTTTACTTATTTCACTTGAGATTAAGCATATGTTCATGTTTATTGAACACAAGTAATTCTTTATTTGTGAATTAGTTAATCAAAATTTTAATCATACAATGGATAGTCAATAGACAATTTTATTCCAACTTGCACTACTAAAGATTAGCAAATACAAATTACGTAATTATATAAAAATAAAATTAAACATAGTCAATAAAGGAAAAATAGCAAGAAAATATGAGGTTTAAATAAAGCAGAAGACTAGAATTAAGTATTCATAGCAAGAATTAGCATATTATGGCCTAGGGCCAAATCTGACTTGGAGCCTACTTTTATAAAGTTTTATTGAAACACGACCATACACATTCATTTCTACATTGTCACTGCCTGCTTGCAGCTAATCAGAGCTGAGGAGTTGTTATAGATACCAGCAGTGCCTAAACTACAAGGATCAGATTGGTCTTAATCCCCTCTAAACTGAAGCTCTAGCAACATTTGTACTATCTATTACAACCCTCATTATGATTATTGCCACTGATCTGGATATTACTTAACATTGTTTTATAATTATATATGAAAGATAAATAAGCAGCATAGCTATTAAAGAGAAGAACAAAACTATTTTCTGCACCAAATATGAAGACATACAAGAAAGTAGGAAAAAAATGTAGAATTAATAATTCAGTCATTGAGTAGAATTATAACAATAATCCATCCCCTTCCTTTACTTCATCCTTAACTGGTTAGAATATGATATTAGAGAAAATTTCTTTATAATAGCCAAAACACATAGGCTATCTAAGAAAAAACTAAGGAATTCTGTAGTTCCTTTATAAAAGGAAACTTCAAAATGAATAAAGAGATGAACCAAGTATAAATTGTGAAAGATTTAAAAAGTTAATATAGCAATACTTTCGAAGGACAGAATTTGAAACAATTTCAGATTTTTTAAAATAATTTTTTAAAAATAATAATTCTATTACCTGACAGATGAATTTAAATTATGACAAATGCACAAATTTGAAAGCTAGCAAATTTTGGGGTGGAGGAAATGAGTGAAAGAGAGCACTAGCCCTATCAGATATTAAAATATATAAAATCTACAATAATTAAAACTGGTGATAGGATCAACAAGTCATTCAGTGGACAAAGAAACAATACTAGCAAAAGGCCTTAGGATATACAAGTACCTAGCAAATGAAAAAAGATGCAGAAGAAACTAAGGATTGATTAATCACTATTGTGACTTAGACAAAAACGAAGTTTAGAGCATCATCTTCTCAGAACATAAATCAATATAAAGTCCAGAAGGACGGAATAATTAAAAATAAAAATGAGGTAGTGGTTGCTAAAGATTTGTTCTTCTATGAAAGGCTGAGCATGTGACAATTTAGATAACCTGATTCTCTCTTAACTGAGCCTGGCACATAACAGGAGCTCAACAAATGTGTTGGGTGAACTAGTAAATATACTTACTCATTTATAACTAATAAATCAACCAATTAAACTGCATCTACAAAATCTTCATTAATCATATCTTGTTGAGCTCTGAAGCCAAATTGGAACTCAAAAAGCATGGGGTAGATTTTTGATCAAAATCTAGGTTGTGGGACGCCTGGGTAGCTCAGCAGTTAAGCGTCTGCCTTCAGTCCAGGGCGTGATCCTGGAGTCCCAGATTGAGTCCCACATCGGGCTCCCTGCATGGAGCCTGCTTCTCTCTCTGCCTATGTCTCTACCTCTCTCTCTCTCTCTCTCTCTCTGTGTCTCTCATGAATAAATAAATATTTTTTAAAAATTAAACAATTTAAAAATCTAGGTTGCAACAAAGACCATAAAGAGATTTTTAAGATAAGGTATTTTATATTATATTCTGTAGGATTTAGTAATATGCCATATTTGAAATCACCAACTATGATTTGAAATTCCCAGTTTTAACAATGAGTTACAGAATTCAATAGCATATATTCTAATATCAATACAGATAGCATTAGGATCATATGTATCTCCATTTCCTTTAAAAATTCCTCCATCAATATTTACATTAAAAGAACAATGGCTGTTTCCCAATTCCTTTGGAGCTCTGCCTCCATACTTTAAGCCTTCCATGAAATGAGTGAATGTTGAAAATTATAAATCTTTAGCTTTCATCTTGCTACTACTTCCTTCAGATTATAGACATACAGCATTTTTGCCAATATGATTTCTTGGTATTTATTTGTCCATTTAAAAAAAGCAGTAGCAAGAGCTTAATATGTTCTAGACACTGAATAAAGTAATCTCACAAACATTGTGTGATTTTGGCTATTTTTATTAACTTCCAAGCTCAGCTAATCAATATTGAATATAAACATTTCTTCATATAAATAAAACAATCTGGGTCATAGTTAGCATCTAGAAACTATACTGGTTCTACAAAATTACTAAGAATTTGAAATACTGACTATTATCAGTTTTCAATGGTGATCTGTAATCATTAATTCATAATTTCAAATCAACCCATCAAAATTTAAACAAGTTAAGTATTATCTCAGCTGGAATGTAAGTATCTTTCATTTAAATTACTAGGTTTTTTTTTTACTTACCATATTCTTACTGTACAGTTTTGTATTATATATCTAGGATGGTGCACAGTATATACTTAATTTATCATCTCCTCATAATTATCCCCCTCCCACAGTTTCTTTCCAGTTGTTACTCTTTTCTGTACTGATACCAATTTTCTGACATTTTTCCAATATTGAACTGCCTAGGAACTTATGCGATGTTCATGCAAGGTGCAATTGCTCAGGGCAGAGTTTTTACCAAGGTAGTTGGATCCACAAAACATCAGGTGGGGAAGATGGTTTGGACAAAGGTCCTGCAGTATATCATATTGGTCTATTCTGGTAGGTCTCTCTTTCTCTAAAGAAATTACACTGCACTAAACTAAGGGGGTTGAGGAGATGTTGTGGATAAGGGAAGTGATTAGAGGGACTAGGATGTGAAAAAAACAGAGAATAAAGAAAGTAAAAATCATTAATGACTAATACTTTAACTATTTAAATAATGTTTAATGATAAATGTTCCCTAGACTTCTCCTTGCTAACCTCTTATCCACTTCCCTTATCCACAACATCTCCTCAACCCCCTTAGTTTAGTGTAATGTTACGTATTTGATAAATATTTGTCAAATAAATGAATTTAGGAGATCTAAGGCAGTCAAGTGAAAATGGTTATTAAGAAACAGGTTGCCATAGTGGTTAAAAGTGGTCTCTGGGAACTAATGGTCTAGATTCAAATCCCATCTACACATTTACCACTTACTACCTCAAGCAAGTTCTGAACCTTTATGTGCCTCAGCATCTTTATCTGTAAAATGGGGGGGGGGGGTAGCAATCTTACCTACTTCAAAAGGTTATTATGATGATTACATAAGTTAATACATATAAGTATTTGGGATTGGTATCACATATATGCTGTCTTATTTTTTAATAGACTTCTCAATCTTCCTTTAATTAAAACAAAAAAAGTCTAATTCCTCTATACAACTGATTTGCCTATCATTTCTGGAGGAAGATGATTGGGTCCTTACAGGTTCATTCTGCCTTCACTTTCCTAACATTTTATGGAAACCACGTTTTTTGAAATGAATTGTTTGCTCTGGGCTAAAATGGAGATACAAAGAAGGCAAAATGTAGTGGTACGTGAACTAATGGAAGAGTACATTTACTGAAGCAAGTGAGCAAATGGACCAGAAAATTATGTAAAGTGAGTTACAAAATACTCTATTTAGACTAGTGCATAAAACATGGGGTGAGAGAGTTAGAAGATTTAGGTTGGAGGCCCAACTCTGACACTTAGTAACTCCTTTACTTTGCACAGGTTAACATTTCTGGAATTCATTTTGTTTTTCATATGTCAATATGTCATAAACTTCACAGGGCCCATGTAGCAGTGAAAAAGACAATGAAGTCAAAACATACAAACTAAAATGCTAGTCTATATTCTAAATTCTGAATGCTTTATATAAGGTATACTTGTCCTTTTCTTTCAAATTCTATTTAATTGATTCCCCAACTAATCTTGAAACAATACTAAATCTATTTAAATATTGTTCCTAACTCTTTTTAGACATATTATTTGCTGCACTATATTACAAATACTAGAGTTAATAGACTATAGACTGCAGTTCTGTGAATCCAATTGTTATATTTCTTTACATAAGTCATTCATTTTTAATTAAACTTCTGGTCTGCAAACATATTACAGCACTTCAAAACAGAATGATTTTAGTGGTGTTTGATTTTCTTTGTCATGCATTAAATTGTATCAACTCTTGATGAATAGCACAATCCAATAGGAACAGGAGGGCAATCTGTGAACATGTTATAGTACCTCTTCATGCATCCAACAACTGCACACCTATGAAGTACCAGGCTCTGTACTAGTGGCTGGGAACCTAACCATAGACAAGATTATCCTGGCCCTGCCCTGCACAGAATACAATCTAGTGAAGAAGATGTGTAATTATACAAGATGGTATGAAAATCTGTAAGAATAAATGTTATAAAAAGTCACTACAAAGCATCTTCAGAAGCTAAAGGAAAGATAAATTGGCCAAAAAATAAAAATCAAGGAGAGTAGCTGGAAGAAGTGATTTCATGCCAATACTTGAAGACAATTAGCCAGGGGGAAATAGTGATTATGTGATAGAGTATAGCACATTTTAAAAAAGTAAAATACCCAGCATATTGGTAATATAAAAAGTGGTAGAGACATCATAAATAAGAAAGTATGACAGATCGTATAGTTCCTATAGAGCAAGCTCAGAAACAGTAGAAATCCATTGAAAAATATTAAACAAGAGAATGGCCTGATTAGATTTATTTTAGGAGGCTAGCTTCCACTGCTTTATAAAGCATGCATTGCTTTACAAAAGTTTTCTAAAAGCAAGATAGTTGTGAGAGACCACCTGGAATTCTACTACTGTTTGGCTTGGGCAAGGGTAACGTGCTGTGAAAAACTTAGTTATAGTGGAGAAGTGTCTGAATTTTGATGATTCTCTCACTGATTCATTCAGCCATTCATTTACCAGTACTGATTAAGAATCTGCTTGGTTAGGCAGTGAGCCATTGCTGTGGATGTTGCCTTAGAGAAGACATGTGTGCCTTCATTTGTATATATCTAACAGGTAGAAATGCCTAGTTTGCCATTTGAGAAATGAAATGGTTTCTTCCCTCATACCTTTCACCAAAATATATTTCCAACCAACTGCAGATGTCCAATAGATCACTGAGGAAGTGGGTCTGGAATTCAGGAGAGAGGTCTGGTACTGATATACAGAGCGGAGTAGGAAGTCCTCAGCGTACAGGTGACAATGGAAGATGATTTTAAGTAGAGAAGGCACAGTGACAAAGGAGAGGAAACAGGGTGAAAGAGTGAGGAATACCAAGGGCACCTGAGTTGCTCAGTTGGTTGGGCGTCTGTCTTCAGCTCCGGTCGTGACCCCAGGGTCCTGGGATCGAGCCCTTCCCCAGCTCAGGGAAGAGCCTGCTTCTCCCTCTCCCATTCTCCCTGCTTGTGCTCTCTCTCTCTCTCCCTCTCTCTCTCTCGAATAAATAAATAAAAGCTTTAAAAAAAAAAAGAGTGAGGAATGCCAGTATTTCGGAAAATGGGAGTAGAAACCAGCCTTTAAAAACAGATGTGAAGGTGTCCCGGCATTTCATTGCATCTGTATCTTTGGGGTAAATCCCCAACAGTGCAATTGCTGGGTCGTAAGGAAGGTCTATTTTTAACTCTTTGAGGAACCTCCACACAGTTTTCCAGAGTGGCTGCACCAGTTCACATTCCCACCAACGGTGTAAGAGGGTTCCCTTTTCTCCACATCCTCTCCAACATTTGTTGGTTTCCTTGTTAATTTTCCCCATTCTCACTGGTATGAGGTGGTATCTCATTGTGGTTTTGATTTGTATTTCCCTGATGGCAAGTGATGCAGAGCATTTTCTCATGTGCAGGTTGGCCATGTCTATGTCTTCCTCTGTGAGATTTCTCTTCATGTCTTTTGCCCATTTCATGATTGGGTTGTTTGTTTCTTTGGTGTTGAGTTTAATAAGTTCTTTATAGATCTTGGAAACTAGCCCTTTATCTGATACATCATTTACAAATATCTTCTCCCATTCTGTAGGTTGTCTTTTAGTTTTGTTGACTGTATCCTTTGCTGTGCAAAAGCTTCTTATCTTGATGAAGTCCCAATAGTTCATTTTTGCTTTTGTTTCTTTTTCCTTCGTGGATGTATCCTGCAAGAAGTTACTGTGGCTGAGTTCAAAAAGGGTGTTGCCTGTGTTCTTCTCTAGGATTTTGATGGAATCTTGTCTCACATTAGATCTTTCATCCATTTTGAGTTTATCTTTGTGTATGGTGCAAGAGAGTGGTCTAGTTTCATTCTTCTGCATGTGGATGTCCAATTTTCCCAGCACCATTTATTGAAGAGACTGTCTTTCTTCCAATGGATAGTCTTTCCTCCTTTATCGAATATTAGTTGAGCATAAAGTTGAGGGTCCACTTCTGGGTTCTCCACCCAGATGTTTATAGCAGCAATGGCCACAATAGCCAAACTGTGGAAGGAGCCTCAGTGTCCATAGAAAGATGAATGGATAAAGAAGATGTGGTTTATGTATACAATGGAATATTACTCAGCCATTAGAAATGACAAATATCCACCATTTGCTTCAATGTGGATAGAACTGGAGGGTATTATGCTGAGTGAAGTAAGTCAATCGGAGAAGGACCAACATTATATGGTCTCATTTATTTGGGGAATATAAATAATAGTGAAAGGGAATATAAGGGAAGGGAGACGAAATGTGTGGGAAATATCAGAAAGGGAGACAGAACATAAAGACTCCTAACTCTGGGAAATGAACTAGGGGTGGTGGAAGAGGAGGAGGGCGGGGGGTGGGGGTGAATGGGTGACGGGCACTGGGGGGGGGCACTTGACGGGATGAGCACTGGGTGTTATTCTGTATGTTGGTAAATTGAACACCAATAAAAAATAAATTTATTAAAAAAAAAAAAAACAAAAGCAAAAACAAATGTGAAGTCATGGCCAAAACTGAAAGGAGGACTCCTAAAAGCCAAATAAAGAGTTTCAAAAAGTAGAGTGTGTAATGGTGTCAAATGCAATGGAGAAGTCAAAGGTAAGAATTTTCTATAATACTGGATTTAGGGCAGCCGGGGTGGCTCAGCAGTTTAGCGCTGCCTTCAGCCCAGGGCATGATCCTGGAGACCCAGGATGGAGTCCTACGTCAGGCTCCCTGCATGGAGCCTGCTTCTCCCTCTGCCTGTGTCTCTGCCTCTCTCTCTCTCTCTCCTCTCTCTGTCTCTCATGAATAAATAAATAAATAAATAAATAAATAAATAAATAAATAAAATCTTTTTTAAAAATACTGGATTTATTGAAATAAAATCTACTATGACTATGTGGAAAACATATCTGGAAGATATTTGACACAAATATCATAACTAGATGGCTGTTTCCACAATTGTTTTCCACCCCAGATATGCTCTAGTGTGTCCACATCCCATATGAAGACTGGCACCTAGAAATGAACAGGATTCCAGTTACAATCTGACCTGCATGGAATATGGTAGAGCCATCACCTCTTCAATCTATAATTTTTACTTTATTAGATAATGACATGACCAGAATTCTGATTAGCTTCTGTGGTAAGGACAGGTTGGTTCATGGGAAGTTGAATCTCACTATAACTCATTGGTGTCTGCTACCTTGTTATTCACTGAATCTTTTGTCCATTTGTGCTCTTTTTCTATGATCCTTCACTTGTAAGTTGTCATTTTAATCCTAATAAAATATTTTTAAAAGATTTTATTTTTCATGAGAGACAGAGGGAGAGGAAGAGGGAGAAGCAGGCTCCCTACAGGAAGCCTGATGCGGGAGTCAATCCCAGGACCTCAGGATCATCACCTGAGCCAAAGACAGATGCTTAACCACTGAACCACCCAAGTGCCACCCAATCAAATCTTTTTATTATAGATTCAATTCATTGTTCAACCTAAGACTTTTTGAAGAAATAACCTATTCATTTAACAAATGCTCAGTGCTTTTCATTATGGTGGAAACCAGACTGATACCATATTATACAAATTGACATGATAACCACTCTGCAACCTGAAACCTTCTTAAGCACAGCCACCATCTCCCTTTAACACACACACACATTCTCTCTCTCTGTTTAACCAGACCACATCCTTAGGGCATAACATTTGATTCGCTCTAGAAAAATGACTATGATTCTCCAGGTGGTCTCTGGACACCCCAGCTCACAGCCATTAGCACCATAAAGGTAGGTCTTACAGGAAGTGGGGTTGCAGACATATATTCCTCTTGTAGTGCCCAAGCCTCTTTTCTGTCACTAAGCCCTCTTAATAAAAACATTTCTTGTCAAGCTGGAGTTGTTAACTTTTAGTTTAGTCTTACAACTCCTTCCGCCTTTGGAAGTCGTTTTTGCAAATACCTCCTTTTTATGGACAACTATGCTAAGCGATGACTAATTTTTTTGTTTAGCTTACTTTCTAACCTCTGGAAGTGATTCATATGCCACTCATTGTTCATCCAAATCATTAATGAAGATATTGACCAAGGGATAACCAAGGATGGAGCCCATAGCACCCCATCAAGGATCACCTTTCCTTCAGACATCAATCCATTAAGAAATATATTTAGCATATAATAATAAAAAGCATATTTAGGATATAATCCTTCAACAATAAGTAACAAACTTGCCCGCTTATGCTATCACATAAGCTACATGTTTCCAGACTGTTCAATAGTTAACATTAGACACTCTCAAATGCCTTGGTGGATAGTCATTGAGTTACACAAGTTCTTTCATGTTTCTCTCATTGACCTGCCTAGTGAATTCAGCAAAGAAAGGTAACGGCTGGATCCCTGGGTGGCGCAGAGGTTTGGCGCCTGCCTTTGGCCCAGGGCGCCATCCTGGAGACCCGGGATCGAATCCCACGTCGGGCTCCCGGTGCATGGAGCCTGCTTCTCCCTCTGCCTGTGTCTCTGCCTCTCTCTCTATCTCTCTGTGACTATCATAAATAAATAAAAATTTAAAAATAAATAAATAAATAAATAAATAAATAAATTAGTGTAAAAAAAAAAAAAAAAAAGAAAGGTAACGGCTATAACATTTAGTAGGACTTGACCCAAGGTAGTTCACAGTAGTTATCATTTTATTTTCTGTATACTCATGAATTATTTTAGATAATATATATAATGCCTTAAGGTCAAAAATGTAGGTCACTGGCCTATAGTTTGTAGATTTGCCCTTTCTTTCTCAATTTGGAAAAACAATTGGAACTCCAAACTACCATCACTTCTGTTTTCTACAATAATACTACTTGCCAATTCTATCAGTGTTCTGGGATTTAACTCATCCAGAAAACATAAACATATTTAGATTATCTATTTGCTCACACAAATATGTTTAATTTTCATAGGCTTAAATTTTCTCTAACTGGATTCTCTTACTCATTTCTTCCACTCCTTCTCCCCGCGCCCCCCACCCCTCGCCCCTGCCCTGCCGCAAAAAAACAAAAATGGAGTAAACTGAGGGTTTCTACATCTTCTCTCTGCTATGGTACTTTATATTACAGGTCCCTACTAACCCATACCATTCTTTTTGTGATGTTGAGGCATTTTATCTACAGTCCATTTAGAAAAATACAAAAAATATTTTACATTAAAATGCACTTGAACCCAAGTTTCAGATATTTTTCCTAAGTTGCTTCTGTTTCAGAACAATTTTTGTTATTGTCAGGAATAAGTTGAATATTCCTGATGGAATTATTGGGAAGACTACGTTATCTATTATTCAGTAGGCTTGCTTGAGCTTCTCAAAACCATTGCTCTGGATAATTAATAAATAAACCTGCCAATAAGATAATTCATGTGGAACCAACAACAAAGTAAATACATTTATTTGCCAAAATTTTCTAGCAGGAGCATTATTAAAAGAGACTCTATTATTTTCTTTTTTTTATTATTTGATGCTTAGGCTTAGGATCCAGGTTACCTAGTCCATCAAATAAAATACCTCTTTTCTGTTACAGTCATCATAAGAGGACAGAGTGCAGCATTATTAAAAAGTGGTTCATTGCTTGTTATGGCAATACACCTTTGAAGGGCATAGAAATTATTTTAATTGGATAAATTAGATGTTCTTTGTGTCCATATGGAGTGTTGAATTTAATGATTTGGTTGAATGGATGTCAGTGTTTCTGTTCAATCTTTCAATTAAACTAATATTAATCTTACATTTTCTAAAGAAAGCTTAATAGCACAAGATAACTATGATATCTCTGGGACATACAGTAAGGTCACTGGATATAAATGAGCCCACATTGTTTTTCTGAATAATTCTGTAGCAAAAAGAGAAGCTGGGAAATTATAGCTATACTAGCTTTTTTCCCATTAATCTCTTCAGACCAACATTGAAAGATCTATGTCTCTCTTTTGTCACATTGTTATACCTGGCACTCAGTTACACTACTTCATAAGGATCATCTGTAAAATCATCAGTTAATTTCTTGTTTGGTCTGTTTTAACCCACAAAAATCAAGAGAGCCTTTCAATGAATGTTTTCCTATATCTGGAGGGTCTATTACAAATTAGAATGCTTTTATTTGTTTTTCAAAACTAATTTGATGTGACTAACATAAAGTTTTAATCACATATCATCATGCTAAAAAACAGACTGGGCATGGGTTTTCTTTAAGAATCATATGAAAATACAAAGTCATAAAATGCTGAAATTGTTTTACATTGCTCATAACATCACAAGATTTTGAGATGTTTCAATTTGAAAATGATTGCGATTCTAGGATAATGATTCAGAGGCTGCAAAATTACAAGGATATTTCAGCACTTCTGTGAGCATTTCCATTCAGAGGTGATCAACCAGCATGACTCACTGAGCAATTTGCCTGGTATGTGTAGGAAAGCTTTGTTCTTTCAAACTGAAGACATCTCAAAAATATGAGCAAACTCCAATAATTTTAAATTGCAATGTATACCATATATGTCCAGAAATCCAATTCATTCCCTAAATAAAAACATTACAACTTTTAAAATATTAAAGACCTATGTACAACAGAACAATCTATCCCTTCTAATTCGAATGTCAAAGGACTCTAGCCATTATTTCTCCTACCCTGGGATTTTCTTAGATAAGAAATTGTTCTGATCATCAAAAACAAAAAAATATATATTTCTTTTAAATTTTTCTTGTGTTATTACCCGAAAGTTATCTCTGAATTTCTTTCCAAGCATCCCATGATCTTTCAAAGCCATTCTGAATTTAGACAAATTGTGTATACTGGTATATAAACATACAAACTATGTCTTTTAAAAAGTTGTATTTGGAAATAGAAGTAAGTGTTTAATAAATATGTATATAATTCCTCTGGGCCTATTTATACATCTATAAAATGGGAATAATAATGTCTACCTTAAAAGCTTGTGGAGTTCACATAATGTAGACTACAACTGCCTGATACGTAGCAGATGTATAGTAAATGCTATTTTGATGTCATCATCATTATCCTAATAATAATCATTGCCAACCTGAAGTTTCATTGGAAACATTTGGTTCCAACTGTAGTTCTAACACAAACTTGATCTTCTTGAGCAGATTTACTCACATTTTGGGGCCTCATCATAAAATGTTACCAGTGGTTTTATCTGGATTGTGGATTTTTTTCTACTTCATTTTTTTCCTTTTTCTCAACTATGTTATATGGTTTTTACATTGATTACACATTATTTACATAAAACAAGATCCAAGATCATGTACTATATGGCTAAGCATGCAGGCACCTGTGTATTTACAACTGTATTCATAAGCAATGAAGAGACAATTGTATGATATTTCTGAGGAACTGAATACAGAAATCAGCATCTAGAGAGACTCAGAAGTTATATGAGATACAGATGATAAATGCAGATTATGAAACATCTCATGAGTCATAAAATCCTTCTACACTCTCAGGCCAATATGAGTTGAAAAGGAGGCCTCTTGTCCCTAAAGTTCCCCGACTGTTATATCTCCTGTGTCCAGGACAAAACATCTGAGGCATAGCTGGTGCTCAAACACTTTTGTTGAATGAATGGCCTGGATGTGTGCTGGTATTCCAAGTCAGTTAGAGGCTCAGCTATGGAGTAAAATTGGACTGGAGAATGAGACTTGGGTAAAGATAATCTAACCTAGGTCTTTACCCTAATTCCAATTTTCTTAAATCGTAAAGTCCATTATCCCTACAACTGTATGGATAAATAAGTGGAACTGAAAGAGAAGAAGGTAGTCCTAACTGGCTCACACGTTCAATAGAGGTGAAAGAGCTTACATAGGGAAGTAGAATAACAGAACCTGGCTTAAGCCTCTTGACCTAAGTCATGTTCCCCAATCCAATTTCCCCTGTAGTGGGGATTATCAGGCACATGTACAGTAATTAATACATTGCTCCTTTTCCCCCTTAGATTATTGTTCTTCAACAAATTGTTCTCTTTGAAAGGAAGCCCAGAGGAAAGACACCAGTTACTGGCAGGCCTTGAATTTCAACAGGTATTATAAAAGCACCAAGACAGGAATTCAGGTTAGGGGTAGAATAATTAACTGGAAATAATCTCTGGAGTGGGTCAAGACAGAGTTTTAAAAAGTGGGTAGAAGAAATCAAATAAAGACAAAGGTAAAGACTTTTCTGCTAAAAGCACCTTGACAAAGTGAGAGACAAAGCACCATGTGAACAGGGAAACAACAAGCAGGTCTAAAATGCTAAAGAATAATTTAGAAGGATAAGAAAGAAAACTAGTGAGGCTGACACAAGTCAAATCATGAAAAGCTTTGAATGCCAAACAAGTGAGCCTAGCATCCTCTATGAACAATGAAAAAACATTAGAGAAATCTAAAAAGAAAGAGAATATCAGTGGTTTGATGGGAGATAAATAAAGCTGAAAATAGGGAGATCAGTTTGGAGACTACAATAGTCAATGACAAAAAAATTACTAAATTTGAGTAACAAAATATAAAAAAATGATGACTGCACCCATACATATTGAATCACTTTTGACAAATTTAAAGTACCATTCCTTGAAACCTTTGAATTTAATTTAAAAGGAAACTGAAAAGACATGATTCTTTTTTTTTTAAAGACATGATTCTAAACAATATTTAGAATCACATAGAACGTGGCTTCTGTGAGTTTATTGGACTACATTGTCATCATCATGAAAACTAAGTTTAGAGAAATTGTAGACTTTGGACTCAGCCAAAAACTAGAAATTTCACTGAGGTAGAGTGACCAAAATGTCAAGACAAATCACTGCAAAGAAAGATGAGATATCCAATGCAACCCTAAAGGGATCTAATAGTTGCTGTCCCACACTTTTATCAAACGACACAATATGATAGACAGTCCAATCTGCGGCATAATTGTGACATCCTCTGACTCTCATTCATTCTTGTGTTCCTTTGTATGAGACCTGAAATATCCATGGACAAACATTGGTATGCTATGGATCAATTTAAGAGCATGTAGGTTTACACGCTCTTAGGAATAGAAACATAAAAGAATCAGTATAATTACCTGGATTTTATTTGATAGATATGAATACCAAATCCAGTTTACTTATTTGGTCAGAGCCTAAGTTATGTAAAACTGCTGATGCGCCTCTGAAGATCACAACCAGTCTCCATTTCTTCATTTCCCATGTATAGGTCTGTATCTATTTGTGAATTTGTTTTGTTTTATTTTATGACTTGTTACAAACAAGAGTTGAGTCTATTTTTCTATACACAGCATAAACTTCACCATTCTTAAGAATATTTTGTTTAAGAAGCAGCTTCATATTAAACACTAATAAACAGTTTGACTCGTGAAAGTAAATCTCAGGTTTTGAAATAAAACCATTAGAGTAAATCAACTAAATTTTTAAATTGAAATTTCATAACAATTATATCATTTACATTTTATAATTTATCACAAGAAATCAAAGACTTGAGAAAATAATATAATTTCCTAATATAATATAGGTTAGAATTCAGTTTCTGAAAGAACAAGAAATGCCAACTCTAGAATTTCTCCAAATTTTTATTAATTGCTAAATTTACAGTCTATATTTCCCAAAAGGGTGGAATATTTTACACAATTGTTTTATGCAAGATTCACAATATATAAAATTTCTACTGTCTCCAAACTGCTTTAAAAACAATACAAAACTATCTTAGACACATATACATTGGTTGCAAGCTACTCATTGAGAACTGACTAAAAACTCTTAATAAACATTTCATTCATTAAGCAATTCATTCCTTAGAAATAAATACACCATATTTTCTGCATTTCCACCTGCCTCTAATTCATCATTGTAAATCTTCATGGAATTTTTGATGGTCTGTTATCATTTATTGTTATTTCATTATTTCCTTTAAATCATAATCTTTACCAATAATTTCATTTCTTACTGGAGAAGTATTGAAAACTTACCCCTAGGTATTTTTTTCATGGATAAATAGAAATGGGTCAAACACTGAAAGCTAAGCTGTGTGAAAGACTGATTATCTGTGATTTTTTTTTTTACATGTGATAGTAGTGTAATGGGATATGGTTTTCTTCCAAAATCTCAGAGTCAAAAAGATCAAATAATTTAATTGTTCAAGATTATATGCTACTTTTCTTCCAATATAAATATGAAATCACAAATATAACAGCTAAATATGCACTTAAATTAATTATAACATCCAATATTAAATTATATTATACACTATGTTGCTCTCATAAAATCTAAAAATCCTACTCCCCATCCTATAGCAATATTTGTAATACCTTTAGATTATTTCTTTTAAAAAAAGACAAGAAAGCATTTCTACACAGCTAATAAGCAAAAAAAAAAATCTGTGTAAGTTGGAAAGCATGAGTATATAAATAGCAACCTTATATGATTTAAGTCATCAACAATCAATCATTCATATTTATTGAACATCTATTATGTGTAAATCATTGTTTCATAGCTGAGACTTGGGAGAACCTTGACCAAATCAATAATTCAACTGTGAAAAACAAGCCCAGAGGTGTACCAATTCTTTCTAGTTTTCTATAGCCTAGATTTACATTCATGCTATTAAACTGGCCCCTGGCATTATGAGATTTAATTAATCCACTAATTCTAAAATTACAATAAGATCTGTATGTTATAAAATATTTGCTAGGGATGCATCTACAGTGTTTCATTCATCATCTAATCTTAAAAATCCCCTTGCATGCCACAGTTAATAGATGCCCTGATCTTTCAGAGACAAGATACACTAGTCATTGCTGGCTCCCCTCAATTGATTTAGTCATTCGAGGTTTATGAATATTATGGTTCCTGTCTCTCTGTGAACCATGATTCTAACTATACTTAATTCCTGGATTCCTCTCAGGTTATTCATACACATTTTATCTACTACAGAGTAGCTTGATTAATCATCTTGATTAATTTACACATGGTCTATATCAATTCTCCAAAGATCACTCATGTGGCTTGATTCAACCATACTGTTGACCAAGCACCACAAAAGAAAAAGAAACCTGTTTATTTTCATGTTGTAAATCAAAAATTCAAAATATGAGAATCACACCCAACTTATCATTCCCAAATGTCTTATACTTGGTCCAGAATGTTACTTTAATGTACATTTATACCCTTGAGTTGGATGTGGTTTATAATTAATGCAGTATAAATAGCAACTCCTGGACTATGGTTGAGCTTCATGAGACCCTTAAATTCCTATATACCTATATCCCATCCAGTGAAAGCTAGAACAGGGTAGGGACACAAGTCATCATCCAAGAAGAATATTTATCTGCAAGATCCATGTAGCAGCTGTGACCTGAACAAGGTGTCTTCAGTCTACCCCAGTTCCTGACTCTCACTGCTTTCAGGGGATCATCAGAAGAACAGAACTGTGTGTTATGGATATTGCAATAGGGAAGGAGAGTGGTTTATTTCCTCATTAATTCAGCCTAAATACTATTAGCTCCATTGATCTATTTTACTAAAAAGTACAAGTTTTTACATAGGATTTTTCTTTAGTTTAGTCATATTGTCTGCCTCCAATATCCGCCCCCCCCTTATCCTTACCCTCAGGAGATGGCTTATTTTTCTAAGATAATAAAAACAATTGGAAACCTTCCATAGGCACTCACTACAATATCAACCTACTCATTTGCATCCAAATACATATACTCTGCCTTCCAAACTTTTTATGGCTAAACTATTTTTGATCCTATTTAATTCTAACACCTTCATCTGTGCATTAGATTCTATCCCTCTCACCTTCTCAAAGACATTATTCCAGAAATTTTCCTCTTTCTCTTGCACCATCATTTTTTTCCTCTTTTGGTTTTTCCCCTTCAGCACAAAGATATGTTATTTCCCCTTTCTTTAAAAACAAACAAAAGATATGGTCAACTAATGTTTTATAAGGGAGCCAAGAATACTCACTGGAGAAAACACCCTCTCTTCAATAAATGATGCTGGAAAAATTGGATATTCACATGTAAAATAATGAAACTAGATACTTTTTTACACTACTCACTAAAACTAACCCAAAATAAAGACTTAAAGGTAGGACTAAAAATCATAAAACTCCTAGAAGAAACATAGGAAAAGCTCTATGACATGGCTCTTAGCAATGAGTTTTTGGATATGACACTTAAAACCCTAGCAACAAAATTAAAAAAAAATAAACAACTGGGACTACATTGAACTAAAAGACTTCTATATAGTGAAAGAAATAATCAACAAAATGAACAGATAACCTGAGGAAAGAAAAAAATTGCAAACCATATATCTGATAAGGGATTAATATCCAAAATATATGAAGAATTCATACCACTCAATAGCAAAAGTAACAATAATAATAATCCAATTAAAAATGCCACAGGACCTGAATAGACATTTTTCCAAAGAAGATACAGAAATGGCCAACAGATATATGAAAAGGTGCTTGACGTCACTAATCATAAGGGAAATGCAAATCAAAACAACAATGACATCTCACTTCATGTCTGTTAAAAGAGCTAATACCAAAAAGACAAAAGAGAACAAATGCTGGCAAGAATGTGAAGAAAAGTAAACCCCTGTGCACTATTGGTGGGATTATAAATTGAAACAACCATTATGGAAAACAGTATGGAGGTTCCTCAGAAAATTAAAAACAGAGCTACCTTATGATCCAGTAATTTCACTTCTGGAAATATATCCAAAGGAAAAGGAAACAAGATATCAAAGAGATTCTGCATTCCCCAACCCTATGCTCATCGTATTTACAATGGCCAAGATGTGGAAACAACCCAAGTGTCCAGTAGCAGATGAGTGGATAAGAAAATGTAGTACACACACACACACACACACACACACACAGGAATATTATTTAGCCATAAAAAAGAAAGAAATCCACGCAGTAACATGGACATCTTTACTTGGATTTCTAATATAAGTCACAACTATAATATATAATAAAATAATCATTCTTTTCAACAAAACTTGCTCTTACTTCATATTTCCCTCATCACAGTGAATGAATGGTAACTCCATCGTTTCAGTTGTTCAAGCCAAAAAAACTTGCCACTTCTATCTGCCACATCCCATAAGCAATCCTTCTATAAATATCAGTAGTTCCATCCTTCAAAATATATGTCACACCTAACCTTTATAACTAGTTATACTGCTAACATTTGGAACCAACCTTAAATATCCCCCATCTAAGATTATGGGAATATTCACTTTGTCTCCTTGCTTTCACTATGGCCCATTAAAGTTTATCCTCAATACAGCGGCCAGGGAAATCCTTTTAAAATAGATCACCTGGCTTCTGGGACATTGAATTGTGTTCATCTTCTCCTAATTTAGTGTTTCTTCTCTGACAATATTGTTTACTCATTCTGCTCTTTCTCCCAAACTCTTAATGTTGGTGTGCCACAGAGCTCAGTCTTCAGTTTTCTACTGTTCTCTATACTCCATTAGTGATCTTATCCAATCTGATTCCATATATATTCTATTCAACAATTCCCGAGTTTATATCTCCAGCTTGGCTATATAA